>NC_053023.1:348554791-348738245 GCF_003073215.2 Triticum urartu
AAGATTTTTTTGACCAATGCAGTAATAGACGTGCAATCATGTGTTTATGTTTTTATAACATTTCTTCGTCCAGCCCGACATGATATTTTCACTAGCCCATCAAGTCCACGAATTTCGAGAAAATTGCAAATGCGCTTTAAATTCTAACATAATATATAATCGGGCTGCATAGACACTACATCATTGTTTCACCCAGCCCACCATATGGACAAAAAAACCAAATGGACTGGCTGACATGTGGGCCAGTAGGTCGAAGCCTAAGCACTTTCGGAAAAAATAAAAATACATAGGTCGAAGCCTAAGCAAGGCATTGGATTTACATTCAACGACCGTCATTCTTCTTCAATCTCTCGTCTTCTTCCCCCAGCACTGTCGGGACCGCCTGCTCCAGCCTCCATCGTCCAGCGGCGCTGTTTTGCATGCCATCCCACCGACTGCCAGGCCATCCCTCCACTCCTCCGCACCTCCTATTATTCTCTACCGAGTGTAGGCCCACCCGGCTCACGAACTAGTCAAGTTTCCCACTCCTCTCCGTCTATAACTCCATTACCGCATCTTCCCCATCTCCGGGACGTTCCAGTCTGGGGCCTCGCCGTCATCCACCAGCCTTGGTGCTCTCTACACGGTGTGGTCAACGTGGTCAACAAACAAGAGTCATTGGAAGATGACTATACGTGGAGAGGCTGACAGTGGGGATGCACCATGCCCATGCCAATGAACGCATGAATGCAACCGCATCCTTTTTACCCTAAAAAATAATGTTTTGTTCCCTTGACAGCTAGGACCCACAAGCTACATCTTCACACGGAAGGAAGTGTCTCCTTATTATGGGCAGAAAATGATTCTCCCCCTGACAGCTGGGACCCACCAGCTATATCTTCGCACGCAATGAAGTGCGTCCTTATCCTCCCTTATAGTTGGGGCCCACTCGGTCGAAGCGTACATAGCGCTGTCCGTGTAAATACTAGTCGATCGGATTGTCTGCCACGATGAACCGTGGTCGAGTAAGGAGCGGTAGCAGTTCAGGAAGTCCAGCCAAAATCGTGTTCACGTACGTACAACAGAGGCCAAAAAATACGGCCACGTAAGTACATAGGGGCGGGGTCTCGAACGCGTACTCGCGCATACGTACGGCTAGGGCTCATGTACATGGAGAGGCAATGGATGATAGCAATGGCATCCTGTTTGTCAGAAGCCAACCAGCTAGGTCGGAATGAAGAAACTATGTCGTATTCATCAGAAACCAACAGAATGCGTCGTGTTCATCAGGAGGCAACAGAATACATCATGTTCATTGGGATCCAACCAGCTTGGACGGAACAGCGGAAACGAGGTCCGGTGTACCGCAGAACGGACTAAACGGGCCTTCAGTTCGACCGCGTACGGTCGAAATGGGGTCCTTTTTCATGAGGAAGGGTATGGCGTACCGCAAAACGGAGGAAACGGACTTGTGTTCGAGTGCCTAAGGTCGAAACAGGGTCCTGTTGATCGGGAGGGCTCTGGCATACCGCAAAACGGAGGAAACTGACTTGTGTTTGAGTGGCTACGGTCGATACGGGGTCCTGTTGATCGGGAGGGGTTTGGCGTACTGCAAAACGGAGGAAACAGACTTGTGTTGGAGCGCCTACGGTGAAAATAGGGTCATGTTCATCCACTGTCTACTACCTCGCTCCAGCCTCCATGGGCTACTGTTCATCCACCATCTACCTCCTCCAGCCTCCATGGGCTACTATTATTGTAGCCTCCATCGGCTACTGTTCATAGAGCCTCCACGGGGTCATGTTCATCCACCCCCAACCGGCTGGGGTGTCGCGGCCTCCTTGGGGTCCTGTTCATCCAGCGGCAACAACCTACTACCACGGGGTCCTATTCATCCAACCCCACCGGAACTGTTCATCCACAACCAACCAACCGGCTCGACTCACCACGTCTCGACTCGTTCTATGTACGGCGCGCATGGTAGCAGTGGTCACTGTTCATCAAGAGGCAACCCAACACTGGCTGGCTACGTCTCGCACGAGGGCTCAATCGGCTTCGGTAAGAAGCAACAGTGATCGATCACTCGGTTCAGTTGGCAGCAGTAGCGAAGGAATCGCTTGGGTTCAGTTAGCAGCAAATGAATCGCTGGGTTCAGTTAACAGCCAAGGGATCAATCGCTCGGGTTCAGTAACATAGCTAGTAGCGTGGTCACTCAGGTTCAGTTAGAGCACAACGCCTCATACACACACATGCATACACGTGAGAAATGCGCAAAGCTCCGTACATGGCTCGGCCCCGACCATCCTCCGTAACCGGGAACTCCCTTATATTTTCCTCGCCCTCGCTTCTACCATGGTTTTTTTCGTCATGGACGGCCCAAAGAATGTCATGCAACTGCGTCTCCAGCCCGCCCAGGATGAAAAACCCATTTTCTGTTATGATTTTTTCATAGAAGAAGGAGCCCACCACATCTATGATGATACATGTTTTTGTCACAATTATCGTCATAGAAGTGTCATAAGCATGACACTTTTTTCCGTTCGGGCCAAAATGTCACAGATGTGTCTTTTTTTGTAGTGATGGGCCATGTCACCCGCCCTGGAGGGAGGGGGAGGGAGCGAATGGGAGGGCGCCGAGGCCTCGCTAGCGGCGTTGACGAGCTCGGTGATGCGGCCCAGCCAAGCGCCATAGCCCTCGTCGGCGGGGCGGTAGCGCAGCAGCTCGTGCTCCATGAGCAGCGCGGCCTGCATGTTTGCCGGCCCGCGATGAGTGTGGGAGGAGGTTGTTGTGGCGGGAGTGAGAGACGGGGTGGCGGTGCGGTCATCACGCTGCATGGAGGGTGGCAGCGACGAGTGCTGCTGCTCGTCAGCAACAGGGCCAGTGGCAGTGTTAGCGGCGGGAGAGGCAGAGTGGAACGAGAAACCGTGGCCCATGAGCGATGTCTGGGCGATGCGAGCAACCCGGTTGTTGGCACGTACTCGACGGGCGTAGGCCATGTTGTCGGATTCAGGGCTCCGCAGACCCAAGAAAGGTTCGAACTCTGGTGCGTGTGCGAGAACTCAACCTCTCCAGCTGGCAAACCCGTCACTCTCACGGCCTAGCTCGATGAACAGGAAAGAAAAGGGACACGGCAGTTTACCCAGGTTCAAGCCACCTTGCGATGTAAGACCCTACTCCTGCTTTGGGGTGGATTAACCTCACGAGGGGCTGAGGATGAACTAATATAGGGGGAGAACAACCTTAGGAGGTATGTTCTTATGTAGGCATGAGCTAGTGAGGGTTCGGATTTCGGCTCCCCTACTACGGTGGTGGCTAAGCTATATTTATAGTGGCATCGGTCCTCTTCCTCCAAAACGAAGGCGGGAAGGGATCCCACAGTGGCCAAGTTTGAAGGGAGACAAGTAGTACATCCTATCCTGATGAATGGTGGTCTTCGCCTACAAAGCCTCTGCTCGCGACGTCTTGGTGGGCTTGGTGATGACATCCGTCCTGCTGTCCTAGTGGTCTTGGTCTCGTTCCACTAGAATGGAAACCCTTGGCTGAGTCCTCGGGGCCCCGTGTCTACGCTTGCCTCCCTAGCACCAAAGAGGAAACCTACCGCTTTGCACCCGCTGGTGCCCACCTGGCCTTGCTCGTCACGGCTTGCGTCACCCAAACCACATGAGGTGGGCGCTTGCACCGGAATCTCCGCTCCTCATGAGGCCACCTGGGGATGCCGCTCCCTCCGGAGGTCTTGTCGCCGTCCATCTCGTGAGGTTCAGCTCCTCGTGAGGGTCTTGTCTTGCCAATGCTTAAGATGGGTCGTACGAGGCCATCGACAGAACCATGCTGAGTGCCGCAGGCAGGCAAGTCTGGGTACCCTTGTTCCCAGAATGTGGACAGTAGCCCCCGGGTACAAGGCGCCCCCGGGCTTGGCTTCGAGGCGAAGGCAAAGGGAAAGGGCGAAGCGCCGCAGGCCCCAATAGCTTGTGGACCGAGTCGATGCGTGGAGCTTGATGGGACGTGGGCGTCTCCACTTCCCCATGCCGCCGCAGCAACCATCCGACTTGAAAAGTGCATGTTGCATGCAGAAAAACAATCGTTCCTCGAAATCATGGGAGGCTGGCGGTTGGCCTTCCTCTGGGTATAAATAAGAGCGGGGGCGGAGCTCCCTGCCCTTCTTCTTCTTCTCATTGCTTTCTCCTCCTTCTCTTTGCCCCGCCATCTTGTCGAAACATCCATGGCGCCAATTTGATAGTTTTCCACTACAGAGAAGGGAAAAACCCCTCAGGTGGAACCAGAGCTGCTCCCGCCGAAGAAGAGACCTGATTTCTCCCGGGGCACCGCCATAGAACCCATGGCGACGCGGCCTTGGCACGAACGGGCTCCACTAGGCTTCCCCGTCCCCATTTATGCCCGCGCGCAGAGCCCCCCACACAGGAGCAGTGACCGGCGCTGCGTGGAGCGGGGTCCCGAAGGAGAATAGGTGGTGGCCGCATGGCCACCTCACTCGTGGACTCACGCTGAAGGCACAACCCGTGAGCTCGTGGTGTGGGAGGCAATGCCGCCACACACATGGAGATACCACCGAGGGAGCCATGGAGTTGTGGCTACAGCATGATGTATGATGCGCCCGAGCTTGAGAAGCAGATGTCGAGGTCCTCGACACCGGCGATGTCTTCATGACTTGAGCATGGGGCGTGATCGCCCAAGCCTAATGCCTGGAGGGAGGCCATGCCATCCACTTTGAGTACAACGAGGCATCGACACTCTTCTTCAAGATCTTCGGTGAGGATGGTCGGTGCTTGGAATGCTGCCCTGGGGGAGGCGATCGAGGCGGCGAGGCCGCCGGTGGCGAAATTTTCCTTGGCCTTGTCCGCAATTCTTCCGATAGCAGCAGCGCCTCCTCAGCGCATGACTCAAGTGAAGACAACAGCTATGAGCCACTGAGCCGCCACGCGTGCACCTCAGAAGTGGCGTCATCCCGGCATCGTCGGTGACGCTGCCAAGGCCGTGGCTCCTTTAGGGTTTTTTTTCTTTTGCTTCATCTCTGCACGAAACCGTGACAAGCCACGTGGGGGTGTGTAAAAATCGTGATGCTTTTGCCTTAATGTTTATTATTTCCGATCAATGCCATGGTTACGTTTCTTGTCGTGAAACAATTCCCCTTTTCATCCTCGCGGTAGCTTAGTGCTCTACGTCGAGAGGACCCAACCCCTAGGAAGGCTTCAGCCGTCACTGGTATGCGAGGTCGCGATGCCCTGGTCAAGACCAGGAGGTGAGCGACCTGTGGTCCAGTAAGAGCCCGTGAGGCGCAATGCTCAGGGGGTCCCCTTTGATGCGCAACCAGCTTCTGAAAGACTGAAAGGGAAGCATCCTTGCCCGAGAGAGATCGTGAAGGGTAAAACATTGATCATAAGGCTCACGGCTGCGTGTATGGGGTGAATTATATCGGTGAGCCTATGGTGATCGCTTCGCCATGAGGACAGCCCTTGTTGGGATGCCTAGTTGTGTCCTTCCCCTGGTGGTGCCACTAGGTAGGACTCACGTCCACCCCTTCTTCCTCGCTCATTTGGGTGCTCTATGTCCTCGGGTCCCGGCCCTCGAGTGAGGCTCAGCCACCGCTGGTATGCCAGGTCGGGATGCCGTGGTCAAGGCCAGGGGGTGAGGGCCTGAGCGCCAGTAGGAGTCCCTGAGACGCGATGATCAAGGGGCCCCCCTTTAACATGCAAGCGAATTACGTGAAAAGGAGTGGCCAGCCTCATGAGGGTGCCTTGGTGAGGTCGTGAATTCAGGTGCCGGCGGGGCCACTCGTGGTCCTAACTCTGGAGGTCCCTACGAGTTAGCCGGTGTATGAAAACATAGCGCATAGCCGCTCTTGCTATCCTACCAATGATCTTTCCGCAAGAAGATGAAGGCACTAAGGATCCGATGAGGTGATGTGCACGAGGCGGGCCGCGAGCCAGAGCTCGGTCTCTCGGGTTTATCAGCACTGTATGGACGGACCCAAGCATAGGAGCCATGCTAGTAGTCCCCGTTGCGGGATGAACAAGAGGCGGGTTAGCAATGCATGGAACCCACGAGGGACGACTCAATAGATAATGAGACATCAGGGGTAATGTCAACAACTATGATAGCACATGCGAGCATACTAGTTCAGATTACATGAATCAAAATGGTGCGGCTGTGGGACTGGCCATGGCAACTTGAGGATAATGTAGCCCGACGAGCACCCTCAATTGAACATACCAAAAAGTCACTTGGCACCGTCGTCGAAGAAGTGTTGGAGTAGCTAAAGGTGCGCGCTGCAGATGTCGTGCCTCACGAGTCATCTGGCTCCTGGGTCTTGCGAGGCTCCGGAGGTTTGGGGGGCTCGTGAGGGTCCAACACCAACTCTGATAGGATCGCTTGGCGCTTGGCCTTGTGAGAATCCATGGTGCCCCGCATGTGGCGTTGGTGCACGACAACTGCGTTCGGTAGGCCAAAGGGCATGCGAACATAGCTGTGAGGGCGGCCTCTGCATCGACCGATGCGGGACGGCCAGAAGAGCTCCTAAGAAGCAGCTCTGTTTAGCCCTGGGATGTTGACGCGGACGCGTAGCTTGCCTCCGGTATCAGGGGCAGCTGCTGCACCGAGTGATGTGGGACGGGGCTCACCGTGCATGGCTCACGCCTCCTGAAGATTTCCAATTGTCCTGGTGATGAACTCCTGAGCGCCTGGCGCCTCGCACCCTGTGCCCTGCTTGCGGAAGCGTGCGTTAAAGCATGCCTCCACATGGTGGCCGAACGCCTCCCTCGTGATATTGGCTAGGTGAGAGGCCCTCCAGAGTAGAGCCCATGAGCCCAACCTAAGAGGGGCACTGGGCGCAACTTGCTATGCGAGAGAGGAAGGCGCCCCAGCAGGGGGCACAGGTCTTGAGGCACAGTCATCAGACACCCCACCCTCATGAGGTCCTTTGAGGAGTAGCTGCTTCCTCTTCTTGGGGACGGCCTCAGGAGGATGGATGGAGCCATCATCATCTGATTTGTCGACCACTGCGGCCTGGTAGGCGCGTTCGAGGCAGCACACCGCATCCTTCTCATCGAAGGCAATGGTGATGATGCCGCAGGTTCCTGGCATCTCTAGGACGTTGTAGCCATAGTGAGTCACCGCCATGAACTTGGTGAGGGCCGGGTACCCGAGGATGGCGTTGTATGAGAGGTGAATGTGGGCGACGTCGAAGTCGATGAGCTCGGTGTGGTACTTTTTGCACTTGCCGAAGGTGACGGGGAGGCGAATCTTCCCTAGGGGGGGGGTGGACCATCAGTCACCCCCGAGAAGGGCTTGGTGGAGAGGAGCTGGTTGTAGGGCACCTGGAGCCTCTTGAATGTCTCAGCAGAGAGGACATTCAGCCCCGCACCTCCGTTGATGAGTGTCTTGGTAATGAGGACGTTGTTGATGGTCGGTGAGTAGAGCATTGGGAGTGCACGGGTGGTGGCTGCCCACTTGAGTTGATCCGTAGAATCGAAGGTGATGGCGTATTTGGACCACCTGAGGGGACACGACACCTCGAGCTTGGGGAGTGCCGCGTTCACCTGACGACTGAACTGCTTGAAGACGCTATGGGAGGCGGGGACCTGAGTGCCACCCAGGATGCACGCTATAGCACGAGGCTCTTGGAAGCCCCGGCCCCATCATCTTGGCGGTGGTCATCGTTCCTCCTTGGGGGCAGCATCAGCGGAAGAAGGCCGGCGTTGCCCTCAGGACGATCCTCACAAAATTGGTGTCTCCAGGGGCCATAGCGAGGCTGGCCCTACCAGTGGTCCTCACGAGGCTGATCACACCAGTCCTGAGGGGGGTCACGGTTGTCCCAGCGACCTCCACCACAGCCTCCTCCGTGGTCATAGCCACGGGCGTTGTGCTCAGGGCAGCGGCCAAGGTGCCCGTCTCGGATGGCCCTGAGCTCTTGGCAGTCACTGGTGTTATGGCTGTGGACGTTGTGGAAGACGCATAACGGGCGTCTGCCCTTGGAGGACTCGGGGTGGTCGCAGCCACGCTTCAACTTGGTCTCGGCCGCGAGCACGGCCGGGACCTTGCGCTTCACGTCCTTGGCCTTGGCCTTCTTGTCTTCAGGATCGGCCTATGGGAGCTCGAGGAGTGAGAGCCTACCTTCATCTACTCTCACGCACTTGGGTTCCATGTTGAACATATCCAGGGCCGAGCACAGGTCCTCGTGTATGGTGAGTTCTTCCTTCATCTTGACATCCTGGACGCCATCAGTGATTGCTGAAATGATGGCCTCGTCCGACACCTTGGGGATCTTGAGGCAAACATTGGTGAAGCACTGGATATATTTGTGCAAGGTCACCCTTGGCTGCTGCTTGATGCGCTGCAGGTCGCCTGTAGCAGGGGCACGGTCGCGAGTGCCCTGGAAGGAGGCGATGAAGCGCTGACACTGATCATCCCAGGACGAGATTGATCCCACTGGAAGGTTCACAAGACACGAGTGTGCGCCATCCTTGAGAACCATGAGAAACCAGTTCGCCATGACCTTCTCATAGTCGTTCTCCACCTCGATACTCAGCTCTTAGAGATGGAGGAATTCAGCGGGGTCAGGGGTGTAGTCATAGCGTAGAGGCACATCCGGCTAGAACTTGCCTGGCTAGATGACGTAGCGCAGCTCCAGAGTGAACGCTCGGTAGCCTACCACGCTCATGGGAGCCTGCCATGGAGGGGGAGCCTGGTCTTGGCGCCCGCCTATCGCCGCCTCGAGCGGCACATGGTCTTGGCATGGCGGTGGTGGGAGCGCACATGCCTCTTGTCGTGGAATTGTCATGACAGATGTCCTAGCAGAAGGCCTTAGTCGTGGAGCCATCGCAACTTGGTTAGCTTAAAGGGGTTGAACGGGACAAAGGACATAGGAGTTTATACTGGTTCGGCCCCTTGCGGTGAAGGTAAGGTCGTAGTCCAGTTTGAGGTGGTATTGCTTGGGTTTCGATTACCAGGGAGGGAATACGCTTGACCTAGTTCCCGATCTCTTGTTTCGTGTCCTGAACCGCCGCCGGGTCGTCCCTTTACATACACAGGTTGATGCCCAGCGGCTCACAGAGTCCCGGCCAGCTCATACACAACGTGTCCGCCTTGGTGACTATTTACACATGCCTTACACTACAAGTCATACATATATGGCGGTTTACACCTCCGGGCCTTAAGCCGCCTTTGTATTTTGGGCCTCTAATAACCCTGCTTCATGAACCGCCATCTTCATGAGCTTTGTCATAACAAGCCACCAGCGGTATAACCCGGCCCCTCCTGAGCAGGTCATTCCCAATAGTCATATCCCCAATATTAGGCCCCGGGTTGATTTGAAATTTTTCATATCAATCTTCAACTCTTAGAAAAATCCTTCTTCATTTATTGATGAGAGACCTTGTAACCCGTCGTGACGTCATCTTCTCAGATCATGGTAACCTGCCGTGACGTCACCTGTCATTAATATTACACAAAGGCCCAAATTATAGTATATCTTCTCTTTTAATAAACTCCAAAAATCAAGGCGTCTGTGTTGTCGCATATCCATTTTTTGGCCACCTCGATTCCCGTGCATGCCACTTATCCTTTCGAACTTATAAATAGGGCCAGGGTCCCTTTCACTTTCCCCCTTGCATCTTCGTCCCTTTCTTCTTCCTCGTGTCGCCTCAGTGACCGAGCTCCGCCTCCATCGACCTTTACCCCAACTTTGACAACGGCCGCTGCATCAACCTGAATCGATCAAAGTTCGCCCGTGCACCTCCGCTGTTGAACAGTTCTAGTAAGTTCTCCTCTTTCCTTTTCCCACAGATCTCATTAGGGTTTTACGAGTTCATCGGAGTTCATCTCTGCCCTCCCCTGTATCTTGTGATTTTTGACTCAACTTGATACTTCTCCTACGCGGCGGTAGTTATAGTACTCATTTTTTTTATTAGGGCATCTCCTTTTGTGTCAAAGATCCAATCTGGATACATGAACTACTCAAGCACTGCCAATTTAGTTCTAGATATTTTTCTATTATCTAAAGTGTCGTAGATCCAAAATTAGAGCATCAATTTGTGGAAATTTTTTCCAACACTTAGCTAATTTTCCCCTCAAATATGTAGACAACTAATTATGTGGGCAGCTTAACTCATAAATCGTAACCCGCCAGATACCATTAGTCCCCTCTTAAGCCGCCGATAGCTTATCTTTGTACCTTCAATACCACCGTCCGGTTTAACATCTATGCATGCTTCATTATCTTTTACTTTTAGGCCAACAGCTGGCTTGACCATATAACTTTAAACTGGCATAATCTTCCTTTCACATCATTGAAAAAAATGGCCAATACATAGACCTCTTTCAACTCGGTCCAATCCCAGGTCACTGCAAAAGACCTGGACAATTTTGTTGCAATTGGCGCCCTAGTCAAGAAAGAATGTATCCATTGGAGGGTCTCTGTTGAAGAAAACCCTCCTACACCCAAGGACAGAGAAGTGATTGTTTTTACTGACCACCTGAGCCAGGGGTTCAACCCACCCAACTCAAAGTTTTTTCTCGACGTGCTTCATTTCTTTCAACTTCACCTTCACGATATTGGTCCCAACTCTGTATCCAATATTTTTAATTTCCAAGTCTTTTGTGAAGCCTATCTTCAAGAAGAGCCCACAATTGAATTGTTCAGAGAATTTTACTATTTAAACCATCAGAGAGAATTTACTAACAGGCCCATCTTGGAACTCGGCGGGATCTCCATTTAGAAGAGAAAAGAAGTCAATATTCCCTACGCCAAACCGTCGAGTCACCCCAAAGATTGGAACCAAACTTGGTTTTATTGTAAAGACACTTCTCCATCAGACGAGAATTCTTTGTCGTGTTACCGCGACCACCGGCTTAGCAACACACATCCACTTCCCACAAAAATGAATGCAAAGGAGCGGGCCAAATATGCACCAGCCTTCTGCAAGCTTAGGTCCTTCATTGCTAATGGCCTAACTGGCATTGACCTTGTTCAGTACTAGTTGTCACGGAGCATCTTGCCATTAAGCCATCGCCCCGGCTTAATGTGTGAATACACCGGCAACTCAAAAGATCCCTAGCGCCACTGCGACATTCAAGTGACTGACGCGGAAATTACAAAAGCCACCAAGAAATTGCTGAACGAGCCTACAAAGGAATGCAGTAAAACATGACTTAGTCCTTTCTGTACATTCAACAAGCCGCTAGTTGTAAGTGTTGCCCACCTTCCGTTCCATCATGTTTGCTATAATTATGCCTACTTATAATCTTTTTTGACTTCCAAAGGCTGATTCCCCATTTTGGAAGAAGAAACCTCAAGATAAGCCGGCTAAACCGGCTCGTACTAAAACAAAAGTCACCAAAAAGCCCGCTAAGAAGAAGAGTGCCGAGACGACCGGCTTAAATGTTGATGATGACACTGATGATGATGAATCAGAGGTAGAACTTGATTCACTTGGCTCATTTTTTATACATCTCATTGACAACAATTGTTATCAGGATGACGCAGAAGCCAGCCGTGCAGGCGACACAGAGGTAATTATTCTTTCCTCTGGCTCGGAACCTCTGCCAACACTGAAAACCCGACAAGCAAGCCAGGAAGTAAGCTTTTCTCACCCTCTAGCTCACTTGGATCCCAACTATCTTTTGAAGAAACAGCAACCCGGAGCTCGTCGCACCACCTGGCATAGTGGTGGTGTAATTACTTCCTCCGGCTTACAAAATACGCCAGCTTGCAAACGCCGCCCAGAGGTCTTACATATTTCTGATATACTTATCCCAAGGCGGGCTATTTCTGGAAACTCTTAACCCGTCTGATTCAAACTATCGGGGGACTTCTCATTCCTCCTCTAGCGAGTCGATGGGAACTCAAATTCCGGCTTTCAAGACTGTAGCTGGGTAAGGGTATACTTAATCCCTCAAATCTTATGCCTGGTCATTATACCGATCTCTTTATACTTCCTATTTTCAGGGGTCAAGCCAAACCTAGCAAGAAGGCAAAGCTGAATAAGCCAATCGATGATGCCAATCCATCTGAACCGGAGAAACAACAACTAGTGTCTTCTCATCCAATTGCAGAAGCCACCATTGATGACCGACCACCAAAAGAACATGAAGCCTCCATAGACCATACGGATGTTGAACCGGTGATTTCTAAGCTGCGGAGCCCAGCTAAGCCCATCGAAGAAAAGACTGGCGATGTTGTGGTTACCGGGTTTGGTTACACAGCACCACGTAACCCCACTGTCTTATCAAAACACAGCGCCAAGGAAGACATTTCTACTGAAGATAAAGGGAAGTGGAAGGTAGATTTTGATAGCTATGCCCATTTCAGTGCCCAAGACTTCCACTCTGGTTACTTAAACCGCCTGTATACCAGCTGCGACTTTGAGGCCGGCTTAGTAAACCTGATGAAGGAGCGCTATGACATAAACACTACCACTCCTTTATATATGAATATACTTCCCTTAGCCACCATGTTTATTGGACATGATAGAATAGAATGTACTGTAAACTTCAATATTTGCATAGATCAAATCGAGTAGCCCCCAAGGGCCCCAATGGATCCTTGTTTAAAATGACGATGAGTACGGCGCGCAGATTGTCTTCGGCATTGCAAGGCGGGTTCCTCCTCCAAGTCCTTCAAGAAGATTTTAAACAAGGATAGTGTCCGGCTCTGCAAAATAAGTTTCCACATATTGCCATAGAGAGAATAATATTAACACAAATCTAATCTGTTGACGTATTCCGCAGCGTGACATCACACTACGGCCAAGTCCTTTACTCGAATCGTTTTTACTTTTCCACCTCAGCACGTTTTGCGAGGCGGTTTCCTTGGCACGTCTTGTCAAAGCAGAGATCGTGTCCCCCCCTTTTATGGGATTCTCATCAATACGGACGTGGGTAACCCAATCGTGCCCGTTAGCACGTTTCCTCGATTAAAGCGAGTCCCAAACGGTTACGGGAGGGGCTCTTGGTATTCAACCTCTTATAAAGAGACCAAGGCCTTACGCCTTTTTCCAATCTCAAACGAGTTCGCCCGTCGCCTCGAGTTCCAACACCCTAGGCTCCAGATTCCAGGCGCTTCGGACCTTCGACAATGTCCGGCTCTGACCTTCAAGGCCGATGGACGCCCTCCTGTGTCACGGAGGAGGACGTGCTAAAGTTGAGAGAGGCTAAGTTCCTGGCCGGTGAAATTTCGCATAGGTTTCCTGCTCAAGGGCAGGCCATTCCTAGTCCCCAGCCCGGTGAGAGCGTGGTGTTCATGTCTCACTTCCTTCGGGGGTTAGGCTTCCCAATGGATCCCTTCATTAGGGGGCTGCTGTTTTATTACGGGCTGGAATTCCATGACTTAGCTCCGGAGTCCATCCTCCATATTTCCTCATTCATCGTTGTGTGTGAGGAGTTCCTCCGTGTTACCCCTCACTTCGGATTATGGCTCAAGACTTTTAAAGTGGAGCTGAAGATGATCGAGGGACGGCACGCAGAGTGCGGAGGCGCTATTATAAGCAAAAATGCTGATGCTCCACGGCCCGAGGGCTCTCCATGGCCCAAGTGGGTGGCGCTTCCTGCCTTTCGCTCGGGTCCCCCACCACGACTAACGTCATGGGTCAGCAAAGGGTTAGATTGGGGTTTTACCCAAAGACGTGCCCTTGTTGCAGGGCCGCATTAGGGATCTCTTAGAAGGAGACCTCGGCCTGGTCAAGGTGACGCAGGTCATGTTGATTCGCCGGATACTGCCCGGCAAACGTCGCTCCCTTCGCCTGTGGGAGTTTAATCCAGAGGGACCGCACGCTCTCCAGAATTTCATGGGCGCAACGCCCGTGGAGATGTATAAATTGTTCTTCGGATCACAAATGATGTGTTCGGATTGGACCGAGGATGCAGGCCTAAGCTGCAATCGCCCGGATACCCAAGTAAGTAACCTTGTGCCCGGACCTACTATCCATATAATCGTCATAAACTTGCCCCTAAAAGAGTTGTCCTTTTAAACAGGAGTGGATAGCGAAGGCAAAGCTGATCAGGTGTCTGGCTCCCCTTCCCGAAACCAGGCCGGATCCCGTGCTTGTCAGGATGTTGAAGATAATGCCTTTGGAGGGAAGTAAGTGGAAGGACAAGGGAACTATGGCCTCCTCGAAGGAGGTTGCTCTGAAGGGAGGAACCGACAATTCCTCTCCTAAGGGGAAGAAGAGGGCCGCCTCTGACGACCCGGAGACCATGGCCTCGAAGCGGGGGAGAAAATCCTCGTCAGAGGGTCCGACGCCGGGGAGTTCCTCGGCCGAACTACGCCCTCAAAGGGATCAGCCCTCCAGTGAGCCGTAAGTAGAGAGAGGTTTTCCTTTTGAGGGATGAGAGAAATCCTTGATTTATATCTGAGAAGATTAACCGAAATTTTACCTTGTAGCTCGGACCTCAGCCCTTCTCAGAAGAGCTCGTCTTCGGGGGATCTTCTTCCGGAGATGATGGAGAGCGGGATGCCTCCCCCTGCCGTACCGCCTAGTGAGGCGGGCGACCCTGAGGTGTCATCGCGGAGGGTTTCTCTGAATCCGGCAGGGGCGGAAGATAGCTATGTGTCCCCCCAAGGTTCTCCGTGTCCGGCCTTTGAAAGAGGCCATAGGACAAGTCCGGCACCGTCTGGTGCTCGGCCGGAGGAGCTAAAGATTCTGCTGGGGCGAGCTTTTATCTCAGAGGAGCACCGTGCATTGATGGGCACAGTTATTGAAAGGATTTCATCCGCAGAAAGCGCATTGCATGAGGCCGTCAAAAGTTTACTGACGGGTTTTGAGGTACGTTAGATAATGTACACTTTTGTCAGTTGCGCATAAGTAAGATGCGCCCTGTGTAGATAGTAGCCCCAAAGACTCTGCGCGTTGTCAAGAAATGACGGCATGCAGAGGATCATAATCCCAGGTCTAAGATGTCGCCTTTGAATGTAGGTGGCGTGGTGTCCGGAATCAAGCCGAACTGATGATTTGGCCGAACTAAAGCGGCAACTGGACATGGCAGATGCCGACATCGCGCTTGTCAACAAGCGGCTTGATGAGGCTCAAGGTATGTAATTCCACGGGCGGCATCAGGTAAGAGGAGCTTCATGCCAGTGTCTTACAATGTGTGTGCTTGACGCATATGGTATGGCCACCGTTAAGAATCTTAGGGCAGAACTTGCTCGAGCTAAGGAGCAATCCAGAAAAATCGATGCGGCTGCCGAGAAGGCCCTTGAAGAGCTGAGAGCCGAAGAGGCTAATCACTGCCGAAGCAAAGAAGAGATGGCCGAGATGGCCGAAAAGTTAAAGAGCGTTGTAGACTATTGCAAACTTCTTGAGAAAGAAGACCGGGCGAGATAGACGGACTTAGAGAAGGCCGTTGCCGATGCCAAGGACGCTCGCTCTACGATGAGAGCTGCGAAGGAGGAGCTGCGTCAGGCCGAACAGATTGCGGCTGGAAAACCCTTTATGCTATGGAGGAAGTTTTGCGATCCGAAGTTTGCTCCGTTGGACCGGATGTGGAGTGTGGAGGACACCTATCTGGATTTGGTAGCAAGTGCTGCTGATGCGACCGAACACTTTCGAGATCTAAAAGATCGCGAAGTGGAAAAGCTTTACTGGTCACAGTTCCACAATCTAGAGCATCCACTGGCAGTGGATGATCGCCTGGCTCAATGGGCCGAACTGAATAGATTGTCTGGACTCGCCATGAAGTACGTCATGGGTCATCTGTGGCCTGGGAGATCGGAGCCGAAGAGTTATTTCAGCTTGGTGCAGCAATTTCTTGACGCGGTGCCGCGTATGAATGCGATGAAGAGGTCAGCATGCATAGAGGGCGCACGGATGGCTCTTGCCCGTGTCAAGACATACTGGGCAGAGATGGAGACCACCGTGGTTGCGTCCCGAGATTCGGACAAAAGCCGAGTACCCTCCGAGCACTATTTTCGAGAAGTCCTTGAAGGCGCCCGTGTAATAGAGACGCAGTACTCGAAGGATGCTATGTTATGATAGCTTATGTAATTATAAAGCAATATTTTCATAAATTGTAGTGGCCTTTTATACTTGTGCCTTCAAGTATTGGGAACACCTCCTGTGCGGCCGTTTTAAGATATATATATATATATATATATATATATATATATATATATATATATAATCTGAAAGATGGCAGTCGTTGGCTTCAGCCCCCACGCACATAGTGCGGGGGTGCTCGCAGAAGACGCATTTTCACACTTAACCCAACGTCTTGGTCCTACAAAGGAGGTGATAGCGCAGCGGGCCAGGCAACCGGACTATAATGCTTTAACACTTTCACTTAGCCATAGGAGCTTGACAGTGGGACTATTTAGGTAGCCCCTTGGTGGCGACTGCGCTCGCTCGAGTTCGGGGCGCGTATGTGCCTGGCCGGGAAACGACCCTTCATTAAAACGGAGGAATCCTATAGATTCTGATAGGTCATCGGGTGGCTGACCAGTCTCACGCTACATCATGACAGTCAGTTTTCGGCTTTCTCTACTGAGGCGCTCGCCCGGACTAACCGGGGCACAATCGCAGTAGTTCTCCTAGTGCTACCTTAGCCAATAGAGCGGAACGTAAGGTAGCTGAACTCAGGAGCCGAGCAACCCAACATTTGACCAAAGACATGATTCGGAGCTGATGCATATAATGCCAAAACCCGCGACGCCGAACACTCCCTAAGGTGTTCAGTCTTTATGAGTGCGGGCAAAACAACACTCTTTATTAAAAAGCCCCTAGTGTCCAGGTACGCACAAAAATTCTGACGTGGCCACATGCCAAGACGCCAGCCTCCTCCTTGGTTATATCAGAGAAAACCAGGGGATATGTAGCAACAAGGGACAGTAAAAAAGGTTTACGCAGGGTCTTAATCTAAAAAGAATCCTTAGGACGGGTCCCTACTGCACGTCTGCGCCTGTGTCTCCGTTGTGCCGTATCCTGGACGGGCACCGCACGACGTTCATCTGCGAAAGAGAGGAACTGAGCTGAAAATGGGTCGTGCCGAACAAAAGTTTAAAATAAGCAAAGTATAAAGTAAAATATATAGAACTGAGCTTTATTGTCTCTTATTGTATATGTACGGAGCCCCTAGTGCGGAGGTATATGGCCACTAATCCTGCATCAATGATGATTTTATACCGAACTCGTCTATCCGCGTTCGTGGTCTTTAATGACCTATTCCGAAATTTTTGGCCGGTGAAGCCATTTTACTGTGGGGCTGTCAAAGCGGCCGCACAGTCCTCCGCTTGGGGGAGGGGCACATCAATGCTTCCCCTTCAAAGAGATGATGCCTCGTGGACCGGGCATCTTAAGCGTTAGAGATGCATAATGCGGTATTGCGTTAAAGCGGGCGAAAGCTTCGCGTCCCAGTAGTGCTTGATAGCGACTGGAGAATGGGACGATGTGGAAGGTCAGCTTTTCGCGGCGGAAGTTATCGGTAGAGCCGAATATAACTTCGAGCCGGAGAAAACCCATGCAATGGGTGTCCGGACCAGGCGTGGCCCCTTGAAAGGCGGTTTTGCTGCGGCGGATTCTTGCGGGGTCTATCCCCATGTGGCGGATTGTTTCCTGATATATCAGGTTTAGTCCACTGTCGCCGTCCATAAGGACATTTGAAAACTGGAGTCCGCCAATTATTGGATCGAGTACCAAGGCAGTCCAGCCTGCGTTCCTGATACTTCTAGAATAATCCAGTTGATCGAAGATGATTGGTTTTGACAACCAATGGCGGGACCCCTTTGGGATAGGTCGTGTGGTGCGTACCTTTATGGGTGCCGCATGTTTTGTTATGTGTAGTAAGTTTACTGTTTTTACTTCTTGTGGGAAGTTCTTTTGTTTCCTGGTGCTTTGCTTTTGGGGTTTGTCCTCGTCTTCGCTTGGTATGTCGAGCCCCTTGTGTTCGGCGTTGTGTCTGCCGGATTGTTTGAAAACCCAACAATCTCTGTGGGTATGGTTAGCAGGCTTACCGGGAGTACTATGTATTTGACATATCCTATCCAGGATTTTGTTTAAGTTGGATGGATCATCCCTGTTATCCTGGAGGGGTGGCTTTGTCTGATTTTGTCATGAGCTCTTGAATCCGGCATTGACTGCGGTGCTCTTCGGACTTTTTTCCTTAGTACGGCGACAGTCCTTGTTGCGTCGCGGTTTTCCATTTCCATCCCTAGTTTCGAATGTACATGGGTCGCTGGGGCTGCATCTTGCCAACCAGCTGTCCTCTCCTGCACAAAAGCAGGTCATGAGGCTTGTTAGTGCGGCCATTGTTCTTGGCTTTTCTTGGCCGAGGTGTCTGGCGAGCCATTCGTCTCGGACGTTATGCCTGAAAGCTGCTAAGGCTTCGGCGTCCGGACAGTCGACTATCTGATTCTTTTTAGTGAGGAATCTATTCCAGAATTGCCGAGCTGATTCTCCGGGCTATTGAGTTATGTGACTAAGATCGTCTGCACCCGGAGGGCGGACATAGGTCCCTTGAAAATTAGCTCGGAAAGCGTCCTCGAGTTCTTCCCAACTTCCGATTGTGTTTTCAGGAACGCTTTTAAGCCAATGCCGGGCTGGCCCTTTAAGTTTAAGGGGTAAGTATTTTATGGCGTGGAGGTAATCTCCTCTAGCCATATGTATGTGGAGGATATAATCCTCGATCCAGACTCCAGGGTCTGTTGTTCCATCATATGCCTCTATGTTTACGGGTTTGAATCCCTCTAGAAATTCATAGTCCAGGACCTCATCGGTGAAACATAGGGGGGGTGCGGCGCCCTTGCATTTGGGTGTGCCGGATTCTGATGATGGCTTTATTGCATTGCTTACGAGAGCTTGCTTTCTTGGCCCGTAAATGGACCTGACTGGGCCCTGATGCGAATCCTTAAGTGGGTCGCATGCCGATTTAATTGCGGCGCCGCTTGCCGCTTTATCCTTGCTATGGGGTCGTCTATCCGACCGTGTGGCTTTCTTATTTTTTGAATGCGAGGGCTCTAGGGCCTCTTTGTCGAATTCGGGCAGTAGCTTTCTCCTCGGATAGCTTTTAGTGTGGCGACTGTCGCCGTATTTATCTGCGGTATTGATTACTTTGCTCCATCGGATCCTGAGTGCATCTTCTGCCGTTTTTAGCTTCCGCTTCTGCTTTTTCAGGCTGCGTGTTGTTGCAATGAGCCTCTTGTGGAGATTCTTCTGCTCCGTGGGTTTATCCGGCGTTAGGTCGTCCGGAGTGCCGTTTTCGCCGGGGGAGGGATGTTCGGTTTATCTATCCGTGTTGCCCTGTTCGGACGGTTGATCTAAGGCCTGCTCGTCGTCTACCGGCTCATCCTGCTCTATGGCTGGGTCTTTATAGAGGCGGGGCTTGGGTCGGCGTTTAAGCCGATGCTTTGATTGCTTTTCGAGGGATCGGTCCCCCGTTCCATCCCCCTTTTTGCTCGTTGTCGTTTCCTTTAGGGGTATCCACCATGTACACATCGTGAGATGGGGTGGCTGTCCAATGCCCTATGGGCGTTGGCTCATCTGTATCTCCTGCATCGTCGTCCATGCTGTCGATGTCTGCGGAGTCGAAGTTGAGCACGTCGTTTAAATTGTCGACAGTGGCTACCAAGTGGGTGGTGGGTGGGCTTTGAATTTCTTCATCGTCCGTATCCCATCCTCGCTGACCGTAGTCCTGATAAAGAGAGAGACTTTAGAGAATTCAGGATGTCGCCAAAAGGCGAGTGCTGAAAGATGTCTGCGGCGGTGAACTCCATTATTGGCGCCTAATTGGACTCGATCGGCAGGGCCGCGGGGGGTTCGGAGTTCGGAGAGGAATCCAGCTCCTTGGAGTCACGGGCCATGCGGAACACGGGGCTGACGTTTGGCTCGATCGCCTTTGAGATCGTAGCCCCCGAGGTGACGTCCAACCGGTCATCCTCGATTGGCGCAATAGGCTCCGAATAAAGGGTCGGAACCGGTGCTTGTGCGGCCTCCAGGGCACTGTTCGGCGGCAGAGCTAGATGGTGCCTCTCGACACAGTGCGGCGCGCTTAGCTGTGGCTTGAATCCGTCGAAGATCAAATCCCCGCGGGTGTCTGCCGTGTAGTTTAAGCTTTCAAACCTGACCTGATGGCCAGGGGCGTAGCTTTTGATCTGCTCCAGGTGGCCAAGCGAGTTGGCCCGCAGTGCGAAGCCGCCGAAGACGAAGATCTGTCCGGGGAGAAATGTCTCACCCTGGACCGCATCGTCATTGATGATCAAAGGAGCCATCGAGCCCAAAAGTGATGACACAGAGGAACTCTCAATGAAAGCACCAATGTCGGTGTCAAAACCGGCGGATCTCGGGTAGGGGGTCCCGAACTGTGCGTCTAGGCGGATGGTAACAGGAGACAAGGGACACGATGTTTTTACCCAGGTTCGGGACCTCTCGATGGAGGTAAAACCCTACTCCTGCTTGATTAATATTGATGATATGGGTAGTACAAGAGTAGATCTACCACGAGATCAAGGAGGCTAAACCCTAGAAGCTAGCCTATGGTATGATTGTTGTATGATGAAGTTGTCCTACGGACTAGAACCCTCCGGTTTATATAGACACCGGATAGGGTTAGGGTTACACAGAGTCGGTTACAATGGTAGGAGATCTTGAATATCCGCATCGCCAAGCTTGCCTTCCATGCCAAGGAAAGTCCCATCCGAACACGGGACGAAGTCTTCAATCTTGTATCTTCATACTCCTGGAGTCCGGCTGAAGGTATAGTCCGGCTACCCGAACACCCCCTAATCCAGCACTCCCTCAGCTGGTTTATACTTTCAATATGAACCAGGACTTGTAATATCAACACTTCAACTTTTCATGTGTAGCCCCCAAGGGCCGGCTTAATAAATATGTTAAACCGGGACTTTAAGTAACAAGAATCAATATTGCATTTGTAGCCCCCAAGGGTTGGCTTACTCATCAATTAATAAGTCAGGACTAATTAATTATCCTGTTTAAAATCGACAACCCTAATCTGTAGTCTTTATAAACTGAATTACCTCATTTGTTAGGGTCATAAATTTGTCTTGGAACAAAGCAATAGGCATTAGCCCCCAAGTGCCAAGGATAATACTTGTATTGTGCTTGGAACTTTCAAAAGAGTAATCATCATTCTAATCTTGTCTGTGTGCGCTTATGTCATAGGCTGAATTCATTCAGAAGGACTCATAGCTCAATGATCTAAAGGCCAACATAAAGACTCAACAATCTGAAACATCCAAGGCCCAATCAGAATTGAGGATTTCTTTGGAAAATATTGAGCAGCTCAAATAGACCTTTAGTGCTGACAAAGATAGCTAGGAAACTGAAAAGGCGGCTCTACTGAAAAGAGCATAAGAAGATGAAGCCGCTCTTAAGCCGGTGACTGATGAACTATCCGGCTTAAGGCAGCAAATCAACAACATGTCACTAGCTATCTTCGGTAAGTATTAAACCTGATTCCATCCGTCCCAATAAATCTTCTATAAACTGTGCCGACTTATTAATAAATGAATTGATACATGATCTCAAAGCATCAATTTGGGCTCAGAAATGCCCATCCGTTGAAGGCTGTCTACACTCTAGTAGAACAATTATATACTGGTGCTCAACGGACCATTGCTGCTGCTCTGCACAAAAAACGGCCATCTACTCTTATCAAGGAGACATTGGAAAGGTTGTCAGTAGTGCTAGAGAGGATTGAGGAGCTGAAACGAGCCTCTACCAGAGATGGCGCCTTAACTTCCCTATGCCGGGCTAAAGCATGGCAAGCAGATCTTGACCAGGAGGATCTAGCCAATGGTTGCTCAAGTGTAAAAGAAGATGGGACGCCCTTCAGGGCAGATGATTTTGCAGATATAGTAAGATCAATGCGTCCATTGGCAACTCGGCTGGCTGAAGAGACCAAGCTATCTGTCAGGACCCCGATTCCATGTCACATCGAACTAGCCGGTAACACTTCATATCACATTGCGGCCTCACGCACGGTATCCCCACGGGTGTCGCCTTACCATGGACCGGGACCGTTTGCGCCTTTTGGCTCACGTATATGATAGTGTCGCTAGCATCCATATGACAGAGAACCCGGGCCGACATGGCTAGTCGTGAACCCAAAGCGGCACAGACCTATGGAGACAGGCATACGTGAATCACATCGAGCATGTCGGTCATCAGCGTGTGAATCCGGGCTGTAGCACTAGGTTAACAGGACTCCGGGGAACCCGGGCTGTAGCAGGCTAGGCAGGACTCCGGATGTCACCACGTGACATTTCCCCGAAGGGACATACATAGGAACGAAGTGAGACACATGCCGGCAAGTCAAGTGTCCTAAGAAGTAGTGCTGGGCTAGCAGGACTCCGGTGAATCGGGCTGTAGTGGACTACTATGGCTCGAGGAACACTAGACTACATTTCCCCATAAAAAGGCTGCCAAGGATAAACAACTAGATTGTCAGATCCCACACATACCAAGCATTTCAATCATACACACAATATGCTCGATATGTGTAAATACAACATGGCATCACAACAAAACTCTACAACTCAAGTACTTTATTTAAAGGCTCCAGAGAGCCATACATAACATGTTCATACAGGTAGGGGTCACATGACCCGACACTCAAGTCATACAAGCATACAAGCACATGCGGAAGCAAATAGTCTGAGTACAGACACTAGAAAGAAAGAAGGCTTCTCGAAGCCTGTCTATCTACATAGGGCCCTCAATGGCCAGGATCACCACATGGGTGGCAAGTCACTCATCGACGTCGAGATCTACATAAAACCCATCGGAGGGGCGGTGTTGTCGTCTGAAAATAGTAATTAAACAAACATGAGTACAAAGGTACTCAGCAAGTCTTACATCAGAACCTATTATACATGCTCATTCTCAAGAAGGTGGTGGAGTTATTGCAGCAAGCTAGCTTTGACTCTTCGCTAAGCTATCCTAAGGGACACCACTAGTAAAATAGCTTTCGCACACGAGTCCACTAATCACCAACACAATACTCCACTGGGGATCCTCCCTCATCATCCTACGAGAGGGCCATCCTCGGTACTCACACTTATCTTGAGTCTTTTTGTAGTAACCATTAACTTGTCTATGGACTGTATAGGCAACCAAGTAGTCCTTTACCATGGACGCGGCTATTCGAATAGATGATGTTAACCCTCCAGGGGTGTACTTCTTCATACACGCTTTCACCACTTACCGCTGTTTACACGACATGTACTCGGCAACCTTCAAGCGGAGGCCCAACGAGGGTGTCGGCCACGGCCTACCTAAACACTCAAGTCTCTAGTCCAGGATTATCGCCTATCCAGGTTCCATCCGCAGGGAGTCCGGCCGAGGTTTCCACATACGACCCTGAACGATGTGAACAGGGTTCCCGAGACACCAAACGGGTGACTCGGTACACCGTGCCACAGTGTATCTACCGCAATATAGCCCACCCCTAGGGTCAGCGCTACGCACGGCCACCAACACATAACCTACAAACACCAGAAACTAGTTGCAACTCCTGGACAGAGTACTAGGGTGATTAAGAAGCCTAGAGGGTCCATTAGTTTTGGGCCCAATGTATGGTAGTAACTGAATCTTAAATGACACATACATATCTCAGTTCTTTGGGACGGCGTCAATGAAACCACCCACCTTGTACTGCTACATGGCCTCTCATCGATACCTTTACCAAAACATGTTCAACACATCCCTCAAATTACCTACATAATCATTTCACTCTAGACCATCACCCAGATGAACCAGACCTGACACAACTCTAAGCATAGCAGGCATAGCAAGGTAGGAAACACAAACATGGCTCAATCAACTCCTACACATGCTACTGGTTTCATCTAGTCACGGTGGCAATGACAGGTCATGCAGAGGATAAGGGTTCAACTACTGTAGCACACAGCAGTTTGAAACGATGTTGTCTTAATGCAGTAAATGAGAGCAGAGGCGAGAACATGGGATTATATCGATATGATCAATGGGGCTGCTTGCCCGATGGAGTGGTAGTAGGGTACTGTCCTTCAGTTGGATACTCGGAGATATCCTCGGAGGCAGAACCTACCACACAGGACACACAGAACATAATCAACACATGACAATATGCAACAATATGATGCATGCTATGACATGGCAAAATGATGTGTCCTGCCTAATGCAATGTGAAACAAGTTGAAAAGGGGTCCATTTGAACCAAAGATTCAAATGGAAGTTAAAGTTCTTATGCATAAAAAGTGTATTAGCTTGTTTCACCTAAACAGCAAGGTTAAAGTGGTTTGTCATGCGTGAAACCATTACAGATGGATAGATTGAATTTTTCTGATCATTTTTCATATATAAGTTGTTTGATTTGGAGCTATGGTTGATTTTCTATGATTTTTAGAAGTTTTGGCTATTTTCTGGAATTTTCTATATAAAAATAAATCCAGAAAATAAATAATTGCATCAGCACTGCGTCACTATGATGTCAGCGAGTCAAAGGAGGCAGGGCCAGTCAAACCTGACTGGTGGGCCCCTGTCTCGGCGACGTGTGCAGGTGAGCTTCGTGCAGTCGATGCAGGGGACGACAGCGAGAACGGAGAGGATGGGAATGTAGCTGAGCTCACAGCGGTTGCGATGATCTAAACGCCGATGTTGGGGACGAGCTGGAGCAGTGGTGACGGCGAAAGGGATCTCCGGCGGCGATCAGCAAAGACGAGGACGAGGCGGTAACTCCAGGGCGAGCAAGCGCTCGGGGCTCGGTCTGCTCAACGGAGAGGAGGGCGGCGGAGCTCCTGGACACGGTGGCGTGGCACGGAGACGACGGAGAGCACGGCTATGCCGACGGTGCGGCTACGACAGCGTCGGCCATCATCGGAGAGAGCAAGGGAGAGAGGCAGGGGAGCGTGTGAGGTGTCGACGGGGTTGGGGCGGTGCCACAGAGGCGCTTCGAGTCATCACGCTGGCGCGGGCGACGGCGGGCAGGCAGAGAGGTGGCGTTGCGAGCTCCTGTGATCGCCGTCGAGCACCTGCTTGCCTCGCTGGCTAGGCAAAGCAGCGGCGTGGAGCGGCTGCTGGGCCGGGCCAGCTAGGTGGGGCGGCTGGTGGGCTTCCAGGTAAGCTCTAACTCTCTCTCTCTCTTTTCTGTTTGGTTTTATTTATTCCTGCTATGTGTATTGAAATAGAATAAATACTATTTCATTTCCAAAAACTCTGGAAATATTCAGAGGCACCTTTGGGAATATTCTCAACTGCCTAAAAATGCTTCCAAGATTTTTTGAGCACTTTAAAATATTTATAGCATTTAAAATGCCCAAATTCAAATACTTATGGCTTGTTCAAAAATCCAGAATGGCTCCATAAATTGCAAGACCATTTTTGGAAGAGGTTTTAGTCAAGACCAAAAATGGTGGGCTTTTATGAAGGGCATTTTGGGTTCATTGAAATTCCAATTGTTGGAAATTAGCATTTCCAGGGGGGTGTTGGGGTTGATTAGGCCCCATTTCAAGTTTAAAAGAAATTTAAACATGATGCACATGTTCATCCAACCCTAATGCATGACTAGGAGGAGGGATGTGACAACTCACCCCCACTCAAAAGAATCTCGTCTCGAGATTTAGGATCCTCCGGGAAGAAGGTGGGGTACTCGAGTCGAAGACGATCCTCCCTTTCCCAAGTGGCTTCTTTCTAGGAATGGTGTGACCATTGAACCTTGAGAAACTTGATATTATGGCATCGAGTGGTACGCTCGGCTTGATCAAGGATACGAACGGGATATTCCCGATATGAGAGGTTATCTTGTAGATAAAGTGTTTCGTGGTCCACTCCACGGATAGGATCCGCGAAGCAACGCCTGAGTTGAGAAACATGGAAGACATCATGAACTCTGGAAAGATGCGAAGGTAGTTCCAATTGGTAGGCAACTTCTCCTCGTTTGGCAAGAATGTGAAAGGGTCCAATGTAAAGCCAATTTGCCTTTGATACCGAAACAATGGGTTCCCTTTAACGGAGTAACCCGAAGGTAAGCCTTCTCACCGACTTCATAAGTCATGAGCTTATGTTTACGATCATATTGGCTCTTTTGACGAGATTGGGCTGTTTTCAATTTCTCACGAATAACGCGAACCTGCTCTTCTGCTTCCTGAATCATATCCAGGCCAAAGAGTTGTCTTTCCCTGGTTTGTGACCAATTAAGAGTCGTTCAACATTTTCGTCCATAGAGAACTTCAAAAGGAGCTTTGCCCAAGCTAGCTTGATAACTATTGTTATAAGAAAACTCCGCAAATGGAAGGCATTTCTCCCAACCCATTCCGAATGAGATGACAGATGCTCGTAGCATATCTTCCAAAATTTGATTGACTCGCTCTACTTGACCACTTGATTGAGGATGGAAGGCGGTGCTAAAAGAGAGACGAGTTCCCATAGCATTTTGGAAACTTTCCCAAAATCGAGAGGCGAAGAGACTCCCACGGTCTGAGTTAATTTCCAATGGGACACCATGAAGAGATACTATTCGGGAGATGTATAAATCAGCTAGCTGGCTAGCGGTGATACTCTCACTAACAGGTAGAAAGTTTGCTACTTTGGAAAGACGGTCGATCACGACGAAGATGGCATTATTCCCTCTCTTGGTCCTGGGAAACCCAGTAATGAAATCCATACTGATTTTATCCCATTTCCACTCAGGAATAGCCAAAGGATGAAGGGTGCCAGCAGGTCGTTGATGCTCCGCTTTAACAGGACGACAGACGTCGCACCTAGCAATGTATTGAGCAATTTCTCTCTTCGTCCTAGTCCACCAAAACCTCTGGTGTAGGTCTTGATACATATTAGTACTACCAGGATGAATGGTGAGAGGGGATTCATGAGCTTCCTTAAGGATCAGCCGCCTCAGGTTTCGTGCCTTGGGAACCACTAAGCAGTTTCCAAAGTATACGACACCCTGATCATCAACGAAGAAACAATTCGCGACTCCTTTCTTAATGTTTCTCTTAATACGGGAGATTCCCGGATCTACCTTCTGTGCCTTGATGATCTGATCCGTAAGGGTAGGTTTCGCCACCAGGGTGGATAGGAATCGTCGAGGAACAATGTGAAGATTAAGCTTACGAAATTCCTCATGAAGAAGTGGTTTACTTTGTTGTAACATCAGGTTGTTACAATAGGATTTACGACTTAGTGCATCAGCCATGACATTGGCTTTGCCCGGGGTGTAAGTTATTCCTAAGTTGTAATCTGAGATCAACTCGACCCAACGTCGTTGTCTGAGATTCAAATCCAGTTGGGTGAAGATATATTTCAAACTTTGGTGATCGGTGAAGATCTCGCAACGATTACCGAGAAGGTAATGTCGCCAAGTTTTGAGTGCACGGACTATAGCTGCAAGCTCTAGATCATGTGTGGGATAATTTTCCTCATGTGGGTGTAATTGCCGTGAAGCATAGGCAATTACCTAACAATCTTGCATGAGTATGCACCCTAGTCCTTGTCGCGAGGCGTCGCAATAGATAATAAAATCCTAGGAGAAATCTGGTGGTACAAGTATGGGTGCAGATGTCAGGCGTCTTTTCAGTTCCTGAAAGCTGAACTCGCACTGTGGGGTCCACTCGAATTTTTTTATCTTTCTTGAGGAGTTCAGTTAGAGGTTTAGAAACCTTGGAGAAATTCTCGACGAAGCGGCGGCAGTAGCTCGCTAAGCCAAGGAAGCTCCGAACTTGCTTGACCGTCTCAGGTGGAGTCCAATCAAGGACGGCTTGAACTCGCTCGGGATTGACAGCAATACCCTTACCAGAGATTACATGGCCTAAATAGGTCACTTCTGGCAACCAAAATTCACACTTGAAGAATTTGGCATAAAGGCGATGCTCTCGAAGTTTCGTCAATACCAGCCTTAGATGTTCGGCATGTTCCTCTTCATTCATGGAGTAGATGGGTATGTCATCGAGGTATTCTACGAAAAATTTATCCAAATACTCCATGAAGACCGAGTTCATTAACTGAGAGAAGGTGGCTGGGGCATTGGTTAAACCGAAGGACATAACGGTGTACTCGTATTGGCCATAGCGAGTAACAAAGGCCGTTTTGGGAATGTCCCTGTTTCTGATTTTGATTTTATGGTAGCCCAACCTCAAATCCATCTTGGAAAAGACTGAGGATCCAGCGAGCTGGTCATACAGATCGTTGATCCTGGGAAGCGGATACTTGTTCTTGATAGTGACCAAGTTGACAGGTCAGTAATCTACAACCATCCGATCCGTTCCGTCCTTGTTTTTGACGAAGAGGACGGGGCAAGCCCAAGGAGAGGAACTAGGACGGATGAAACCCTTTTTCAAGGACTCATCAAGTTGGTTCTTAAGCTCGGCTAGTTCTAAGGGTGCCATCTTATAGGGTCTTCTAGAAATTGGAACGGTTCCTGGAACAAGGTCTATCACAAACTCGACATCCTTGTCAGGTGGAACACTTGGCAATTCTTCCGGAAAGACATCCGGAAAGTCCCGGACTACCGGAATATCTACAAGGTCTAGAAGGGGGTTGGCATTTAGGGAGTAAAGCTGGCGCTTGGCCACTCGAGTTAAGACATTGATTGTCTGGCCTGATGGGTGAGTAAGTTGAACGGTTCTAGTAGCACAATCAATCTTAGCATAATGAGCTGACATCCAGTCCATACCCAAGATGATGTTTATGTCCGAGGACTTGAGAGCTATTAAGGATGCAAGGAAGACAAGTCTATCGACAAGAATTTCATTCCCATGGCTTACTCTAGAAGTTTGCCATTTGGAACCCGGAGTTTGAATTACCATGGAAGTGGGCATGTCACAGAATGTCGTGTTATGCAATCGAGCATAGTTCTTCGATATGAATGAATGAGATGCTCCAGTATCGAAAAGAACAGATGCTGGATGGCAATTAACAAGGAGCGTACCAAGGACGACGTTAGGATCCTCATGAGCCTCCTCGGCTGAGACATAGTTGACATGGCCACGTGCAGTGGTGACCGGCTTGGCGTAGAATGTCTTTCCCGCTGGTTTACCAAGGCCAACAGACTTTCCAGACTGATTGGGGTTGTTGTTCTGGGGACACTCTCGACTATAGTGACCCGGCTCTCCCCACTTGAAACATGTCACAACATTTGGGCATGGAGCAGCATTAGCAGCGGGGCCACCATAGGGCTTGGGCGGTGCAAACTGCTGGTTGGGGCGAGGCGCCTCAAAGGATGGCCTCGGAATGAACCTGGGTGGCAGTGCCGTGCTTGTAATCCACACCCGGCGCTTCTGAGATCTAGAGCCGGATGAAGAGCCAAAATCACGAGAGTGCTTGCATGAAGCGTCATAGTCAGACTGGCCTGTCTCAGCACTGATGGCTTTATTGACCAACTTCTGAAAGGAGGTGCACTCGTGCAGACGAAGATCGCGGTGAAGCTCAGGGCTAAGTCCCTTTCGGAACCTTGCCTGCTTCTTAGCGTCGGTGGATACCTCTTCAGGAGCATATCGTGCCAGATTCCCAAATTCACAACTATATGCATCCACAGTCAGTCTTCCTTGGGTGAAATTGCAGAACTCTTCCCTCTTGCGATCAATGAGACCTTCCAGGATGTGATGCTCATGGAAAGCCTCACTAAATTCAGCCCAAGTAGTGATTTGGCCGACCGGGCGCATAGCTTCAAAATTTCCCCACCAAAGGCTAGCAGGGCCTTCGAGGTGATAGGAAGCATAAGTAACCTTATCAGCTTCGGCTACGTTGGCAGAACGTAGCTTGTGGGTGATGCTGCGAAGCCAGTCATCCGCATCGAGGGGCTCGACGGAATGGTTAAACTTTGGTGGGTACATCTTGATGAAGTCATTGATTGACACCAAGTAATTTCGCTGATGGCGTGTAGTGTTCTGCTCAATCCGCTCCAACAAGCGGTTAGTCTCACGCTTGTTTCTTTCCGCCTCCAGCATCACTTCGGCCAGAGAAGGCGGGTGAGGCAGATTTTCACCCCTAACTGCACTCGCTTCCCCCTGCTCCGGGGCAGCAGGGTTGCTGCGGGTGTTGACCATCCTAGGAGAAAACAAGACAACAGTTTAGATAAGGATGGCACAACTTAGCAAGGAAGTGCGGAATGTAATGGATAACAAGGAATGCATAGATGTTCATCCGTATGTCATGGTAATATAGAACTGCCATATATATACCAACGGTCATACACACCATACATAGTTTAGTACAAGCCCAGGCTACATTACAACTATGATGAAAGACGTTACATCTCATCGGAGGCATTCCAAGCTCCTATACATTATTTTTCTACACCTCCGGAATTGATTACACACTAAGTCATATTCCACAAGTCACGCAGGACAGTGGAGATACAACTATTACAACACTAGTGATATTACTACTAACTTAGACAGCTCCGTATTAGTCCTCATAGAAGTCACCTCCATAGCCTCGAAGTTCAACGTGATCATCCGGGAACAGACGGTCCTGAGGAGCTTGTGGACCAAAGGGGCTAGGATGAGGTCTTGTACCAACAAACGGTGGCCTGCGGGGACCACGAGGTGGGGTGATGCCTCCCATATCATGCCAATCCACCATGTCTGGCAGAGCAGATCTCACAGGATACAGATCCCTCATATCCATACATCCAGCTTGCACAGCAGGTGCAAACCGAGTCAAAGTGGCCCAATGATCAGCACGGGTGTTGAAAAGCTCCAGTCTCAAGGCTCGATTCTCTCGGCCCTTATCCTCGAGCATCTTGGCAGTGGTGCGAGTTAGTGAGTCCTCACGTGTGGAGTCAACATACTTAGCCTGGAGATACCCTTGCGCTCCCGGGAGTGAAGCTGGCATATAACGGAAGTCGGTGTTCCGAAGCAGGCCAGTACGGACTCGCATGATGGTCATCATGGAATACGCAGCATCCTGCATAGCCATCTCAACAGTAACCCCGAGTCCATAGGAACAGTGGAGGGGCTCGGTAGATCCAGGATAAGAAGGAAATATCCTGACGGTGCAGAAATATTGGCTTTGATTAAAGTCTCGGAATTGCTCTTCGACAGTGTATTCAGGATACCAACGGTAACCCGTCTCGATCATTACCCGGACTAACATAGCAATATGACCGGGCACATCGAGGCACCGAGTCAGGCGAACCACTTGGTTTTGAGCATGAGTGGCCATCTGAAAGCACAACCACAATGCAAAGACATTAGAATTTCTAGGGAAAATTTGACAGCATAACAGCTGTAAATGCTCAGAAATAGATTTGAGACATCCACAACAGTTTGCAATACCACTCAACAACATCATATCAGGGTTCTGATTCAACTGGCAACATACTAAAAGTAGTAGAAATTGTACTGAGGCTTGTAACAACAATCCTATAAGCTACTACGGATTAGTAACACGTGAACCTAACAGAAGAAGAGAGCCTAGTCCTTAACCCACGTTGAATGAGAAGAGAATGACTCCGATCAGAGGGCATAAGGTAAAGGAGTAAAAGAGCCTTATGTTCCCTCCCACAATCAATTCCCCTACATATAACTAAAGCATTTCTAGACTCGATATCGACCAGTTTGGCTCAACGAACCTACAGGCAGTCCGGCTCTGATGCCAACGCTGTCAGGACCCCGATTCCATGTCACATCGAACTAGCCGGTAACACTTCATATCACATTGCGGCCTCACGCACGGTATCCCCACGGGTGTCGCCTTAGCTTGGCACGGGACTCTTTGCGCCTTTTCACTTACGTATATGATAGTGTCGCTAGCATCCATATGACAGAGAACCCGGGCCGACATGGCTAGTCGTGAACCCAAAGCGGCACAGACCTATGGAGACAGGCATACGTGAATCACATCGAGCATGTCGGTCATCAGCGTGTGAATCCGGGCTGTAGCACTAGGTTAACAGGACTCCGGGGAACCCGGGCTATAGCAGGCTAGGTAGGACTCTGGATGTCACCGCGTGACATTTCCCCGAAGGGACAGACATAGGAACGAAGTGAGACACATGCCGGCCAATCAAGTGTCCTAAGCAGTAGTGCTGGGCTAGCAGGACTCCGGTGAACCGGGCTGTAGCGAACTACTATGGCTCGAGGAACACTAGACTACATTTCCCCATAAAAAAGGCTGCCAAGGATAAACAAATAGATTGTCGGATCCCACACATACCAAGCATTTCAATCATACACACAATATGCTCAATATGTGTAAATACAACATGGCATCACAACAAGACTCTACAACTCAAGTACTTCATTTAAAGGCTCCAGAGAGCCATACATAACATGTTCACATAGATAGGGGTCACATGACCCGACACTCAAGTCATACAAGCATACAAGCACATGCGGAAGCAAATAGTCTGAGTACACACACTAGAAAGAAAGAAGGCTTCTCGAAGCCTGTCTATCTACATAGGGGCCTCCATGGCCAGGATCACCACCTAGGTGGCAAGTCACTCATCGACGTCGAGATCTACATAAAACCCATCGGAGGGGGCGGTGTTGTCGTCTGAAAACAATAATTAAACAAACATGAGTACAAAGTTACTCAGCAAGTCTTACATCAGAACCTATTATACATGCTCATTCTCAAGAAGGTGGTGGAGTTATTGCAGCAAGCCAACTTTGACTCTTGGCTAAGCTATCCTACGGGACACCGCTAGTAAAATATTTTTCGCACATGAGTCCACTAATCACCAACACAATACTCCACTGGGGATCCTCCCTCGTCATCCTACGAGAGGGCCATCTTCGGTACTCACACTTATCTTGAGTCTTTTACTAGTAACCATTAGTTTGTCTATGAACTGTATATGCAACCAAGTAGTCCTTTACCCCGGACGGGGCTATTCGAATAGATGATGTTAACCCTGTAGGGGTGTACTTCTTCATACACAGTTTCACCAATTACCGCCATTTACATGACATGTACTCCGCAACCTTCAAGCGGAGGCCCCACGAGGGTGTCGGCCACGGCCTACCTAAACACTCAAGTCTCTAGTCTAGGTTTATCGCCTATCCAGGTTCCATCTGCAGGGAGTCCGACCGAGGTTTCCACATATGGCCCTGAACGATGTGAACAGGGTTCCCGAGACACCAAACGGGTGACTCGGTACACCGTGCCATGGTGTATCTACCGCAACATAGCCCACCCCTAGGGTCAGCGCTACGCACGGCCTCCAACACATAACCTACAAACACTAGAAACTAGTTGCAACTCCTGGACAGAGTATTGGGTGATTAAGAAGCCGAGAGGGTCCATTGGTTTCGGGCCCAATGTATGGTAGTAACTGAATCTTAAATCACACATACAGAACTCAGGTCTTAGGGATGGCCTCAATGAAACCACCCACCTTGCACTCCTACATGACCTCTCATCGATACCTTTACCAAAACATGTTCAACACATCCCTCAAATTACCGACATGATCATTTCACTCTAGCCCATCACCCAGATGAACCAAACCTAACACAACTCTAAGCATAGAAGGCATAGCAAGGTAGGATACACAAACATGGCTCAATAAACTCCTACACATGCTAGTGGGTTTCATCTAGTTACTGTGGCAATGACAGGTCATGCAGAGGATAAGGGTTCAACTGCCGTAGCACACAGCAGTTTGAAACGATGTTGTCTTAATGTAGTAAATGAGAGCAGAGGCGAGAACATGGGATTGTATCGATATGATCAATGGGGCTGCTTGCCTGATGGAGTGGTAGTAGGCACTAGTAGAAAATAGGGCTATGGTCCAGGCCGGCTCAGCCCATTAGTCCCCGTTCAGTGTAGAACCGGGACTAATGTGGGCATTGGTCCCGGTTCATGAGCCCAGGGGGCCGGCCGGGCCACGTGGGCCATTGGTCCGGGTTTGTCTGGACCTTTTGGTACCGGTTGGTGGGACGAACCGGGACCAATGGGCCTCGCTCCTGGCCCACCACCATTGGTCCCGTTTGGTGGCTTGAACCGGGACCAAAGGCGTCCCTTTAGTCCCGGTTCATGCCACCAACCGGGACCAATGAGGTGCCTATATATACCCCCTCGCGCAAGAGCAGAGCACAGTGCTCTGTTTTTTCTGGCCGAGGGGGAGAGGGCTTTGTGGTGCTCTAGCTCACCTCCTATGCACATGAGGTGTTCGATGGAATGCCCGAGCCACACTACTTAAACTTTCTCCTCTCGAAGCTCGACCTCCAAGCTCCATTTTCCTCGAGATTTGTCTAGATTTAGCGGTCCGTCACACCCCGTCCCCGTCTTCACCGCCGTCGATCACCCGCGCTGATCTCATCACCGACACCACCGTGGTGAGCCTCTTGTTCTTATCTTCTTTCTGAAAGGAAAAATATTCTTACTTGTATGTTTAGATAGATACTTGTATCATTTTCTTACATTTATTATTGCATCTTATATAGTGCGATGGTTTTGGTATCCGCCCCCGTCGGCCCTCGTCCTGTCTATGATTCGGATTTGGTATGTATATTATCTTCATAACTATTGGTTCATTTATTGTTTATGAAAATTATGCCGACCAACGTGACATAGATTTTATTTATCTAGGATGTATGTGAATCGGAAATGCCAACCGACCCTATTGTCAAGAGGTTAAATTTAGTTGAAGAAGAAAACAATTTGTTGAAGGAAAAAATAAAAAAATTGAGGAGGAGAAGATGATATTGGAGTTGCATGTTGCGGATGTCGTCGATGATCACAAGATCAAGATGGATGCAATGCGCTTGAAGATTAGAAAGATTAGAAAATATGCGATTCATACCGAGGCTTGGTATCATTATGCCTTTGGATCAATTGTTACCTTGGTTGCGATTATGATCGCATTTGTTTTCGCATTGAAATGTTTTATATAGTTTCAATGTATGGTTTAATTAATTAGATGCTCTGGAGAGCTATATGTTGTTAGATGAGAACTATGTATGCACTTTGGTTTTAATGTGATGATGAACTTCTATTAATTTGGACACTTAATTATATATAATGCACGCAGATGAACCGGCAATGGATGTACGGTGACAGACACACCCGCGAGTACATTAAGGGCATGCGTGAGTTTCTCGATGTGGCTGAGGCAAACAAGCAGAATGGTTTTATGTGTTTTCCATGCACTGAATGTGGGAATACGAGGTCTTACTCTAACCGGCAAATCCTTCACTCCCACCTGCTTTACAAGGGTTTCATGCCACACTATAATGTTTGGACGAGGCACGGAGAAATAGGGGTTATGATGGAAGACGGCGAAGAAGAAGAAGAGTACGATGACAACTATGTGCCCCCTGAATACGGTGATGCTGCAACGGGGGGAGCTGGTGAAGATCAAGAGGAACCAGACGATGTGCCCAATGATGCTGCCATGGGTGAAGCTGCTGAAGATCAAGAGGAACCAGACGATGTGCCCGATGATGATGATCTCCGCCGGGTCATTGTCGATGCAAGGACGCAATGCATTAGTCAAAAGGAGAAGCTAAAGTTCGATCGCATGTTAGAGGATCACAAAAAAGGGTTATACCCCATTTGCGAAGATGGCAACACAAAGCTCGGTACCGTACTGGAATTGCTGCAGTGGAAGGCAGAGAATGCTGTGGCTGACAAAGGATTTGAGAAGCTACTGAAAATATTGAAGAAGAAGCTTCCAAAGGATAACGAATTTCCCGACAGTACATACACAGCAAAGAAGGTCGTATGCCCTCTAGGATTGGAGGTGGAGAAGATACATGCATGCCCTAATGACTGCATCCTCTACCGCGGTGCATACAAGGATCTGAACGCATGCCCGGTATGCGGTGCGTTGCGGTATAAGATCAGACGAGATGACCCTGGTGATGTTGACGGCGAGCCCCTCGGGAAGAGGGTTCCTGTGAAGGTGATGTGGTATGCTCCTATAATACCATGGTTGAAACGTCTGTTCAGAAACGAAGAGCATGCCAAGTTGATGCGATGGCACAGTGAGAACCGAAAGAAAGATGGGAAGTTGAGAGCACCCGCTGACGGGTCGCAGTGGAGAAAAATCGAGAGAAAGTACTGGGATGAGTTTGCAAAGGACCCAAGGAATGTATGGTTTGCTTTAAGCGCGGATGGCATTAATCCTTTCGGGGAGCAGAGCAACAATCACAGCACCTGGCCCGTGACTCTATGTATGTATAACCTTCCTCCTTGGATGTGCATGAAGCGGAAGTTCATTATGATGCCAGTTCTCATCCATGGCCCTAAGCAACCCGGCAACGAAATTGATGTGTACCTAAGGCCATTAGTTGAAGAACTTTTACAGTTGTGGAATGGAAACGGTGTACGTACGTGGGATGAGCACAGACAGGAGGTATTTAACCTTAAGGCATTGCTATTCGTGACCATCAACGATTGGCCCGCTCTCAGTAACCTTTCAGGACAGACAAACAAAGGATACCACGCATGCACGGACTGTTTAGATGACACTGAAAGTATATACCTGGAAAAATGCAGGAAGAATGTGTACCTGGGCCATCGTCGATTTCTTCCGACCAACCATCAATGTCGAAAGAAAGGCAAGCATTTCAAAGGCGAGGCAGATCACGAAAGAAGCCCGCCATGCGCACCGGTGATCACGTGCTTGCTATGGTCAATGATTTACACTACGTAATCTTTGGAAAGGGTCCCGGTGGACTAGCTGTTCCGAATGACGCTGAGGGACACGCACCCATGTGGAAGAAGAAATCTATATTTTGGGACCTACCCTACTGGAAAGACCTAGAGGTCCGCTCCTCAATCGACGTGATGCACGTGACGAAGAACCTTTGCGTGAACCTGCTAGGCTTCTTGGGCGTGTATGGGAAGATAAAATATACACCTGAGGCACGAGAGGACCTGCAACGTTTGCACGAAAAAGACGGCATGCCTCCGAAGCAGTATAAAGGTCCTTCTAGCTACGCTCTTACGAAAGAAGAGAAAGAAATCTTCTTTGAATGCCTGCTCAGTATGAAGGTCACGACTGGCTTCTCGTCGAATATAAAGGGAATAATAAATATGCCAGAGAAAAAGTTTCAGAACCTAAAGTCTCATGACTGCCACGTGATTATGACGCAACTGCTTCTGGTTGCATTGAGGGGGCTTCTACCGGAAAACGTTCGATTAGCCATTGTGAAGCTATGTGCATTCCTCAATGCAATCTCTCAGAAGGTGATCGATCCAGAAATCGTACCAAGGCTAAGGAGTGATGTGGCACAATGTCTTGTCAGTTTCGAGCTGGTGTTCCCACCATCCTTCTTCAATATCATGACGCACGTCCTAGTTCATCTAGTCGACGAGATTGTCATCCTGGGGCCCGTATTTCTACACAATATGTTCCCCTTTGAGAGGTTCATGGGAGTCCTAAAGAAATATGTCCGTAACCGCGCTAGGCCAGAAGGAAGCATCTCCATGGGCCATCAAACAGAGGATGTTATCGGGTTTTGTGTTGACTTCATTCCTGGCCTTAACAAGATAGGTCTCCCTAAATCACGGTATGAGGGGAGACTGACTGGAAAAGGCACTCTGGGAAGAGACTCAATAATATGCAGGGACGGATATTCTTGGTCTCAAGCACACTACACAGTTCTACAGAACTCTACCTTGGTGACCCCGTATGTCGATGAACACAAGAACAGTCTGCGCTCCAAACACCCGGAGCAGTGCTACGACTGGATTACATGTGAACACATCAGGACTTTCAGCAGTTGGTTGGAAACACGTCTCAGAGGTGACAACACTGTTTGTGATGAGTTGTACTTGTTGTCTAGGGGACCATCTTTGACTGTATTGACTTACAAAGGATACAAGATAAATGGGAATACATTTTACACGATCGCCCAAGATCAAAAGAGCACCAACCAAAATAGCGGTGTCCGCTTTGATGCAGCAACCGAAAGCGGAAAGGACACATATTATGGTTACATAGTGGACATATGGGAAGTTGACTACAGACCTGATTTTAAGGTCCCTTTGTTTAAGTGCAAATGGGTCAATCTGTTAGGCGGCGGGGTACAGGTAGACCCACAGTACGGAATGACAACAGTGGATCTGAAAAATCTTGGGTACACTGACAAACCGTTCGTCCTAGCCAATGATGTGGCACAGGTTATCTATGTGAAGGACATGTCTACCAAACCGAGAAAAAGAAAATATAAGGAAGCGAATACAACATACGATGAGCCAAAGCGCCACATAGTTCTTTCAGGAAAAAGGGACATCCTGGGAGTGGACGGCAAGACAGACATGTCTGAAGATTATGAAAAGTTTCATGAAATTCCTCCCTTCAATGTCAAGGCTGACCCAAGCATCCTGATAAACAATGAAGATTATACATAGTTACGGCGCAATAAGAAAATGACACAAGCGAAGAAAAAGTGAAGACTTTCTCCCGCAATAAGCAAATGCTATGTGGGTGAAATTATGATACCATCCCAACTTTCAACTTTTTTAGAGTTCATTTGAAATGCTTTCATGTCTTATGGGTCGAAACTTTGATACTTCGTAAGTGATTGTCCATTTTGTACACGAAGTGCATCAAGTTTTTGTCGTAACCCTCTTTACTTTTTGGAACATGCTATGTGGGTGAAATGAGGATACCATGCCAACTTTCAACCTTTTCAGAGTTCATTTTGAAATGCTTTCCAATTTCAGAGTCATTTAGCTCAAAGAATGAATTAATAGCAAACAGAATGAACTACAAAACTTTTATGAAAATAAAAACAATCAATTAAAATATTATGTTATGATCAACTAAAATAAAACTATAATATTCTTCAATAGCAAAAAGAATATAATTTGTGTGACCTAAAATCAAACTATAAGTATTTAATTGTAAGTATAAATAAAAAATAAATGGCAAAGAAGAAAAAAAATTCTAATTTTATAGTAAAGTTATTCATAAACTAGTGATTCACACAAATTTTTAAAAATTCAAATTTAAACTATTTAAAATTTAAAACTAATGGCACTAACAGAAAGTTTATAATTTTTGTGACCTAAAAGCAAAAAGAAATCACTAAAAAACTGTAAGTATTTAGTTTTAAGTAGAAATAAAAAATAAATAGAAAAAAAATTCTAATTTTATAGAAAAGTTATTCATAAACTAGTGATTCACACAAATTTTTAAAAATTCAAATTTAAACTATTTAAAATTTAAAACTAATGGCACTAACAGAAAGTTTATGATTTTTGTGACCTAAAAGCAAAAAGAAATCACTAAAAAACTGTAAGTATTTAGTTTTAAGTAGAAATAAAAAAATAAAAAACCAAAAAAATGTAGAAATAAAAAAAGAAAAAACCAAAAAAAATGCCACCTACTGGGCCTCCACGGCCTGAATACGACTAGAAACCCTACATGGGCCAGGATTCAGGCCCGCAGAAGGCCCAATAGGCCCACAGGCAAAGCAGTGTCAAATTAGGCCCATAGGCCTGCAGTTCAGAGGAGTTCGAGAGGGAGGAGGCAGCAGAGCTTATAATCTGGTGTTGGGCGCTGTCAACTAGCGATGTGGGACTAAACTTTTGGGCGCGGGGCAGCACAAGGGTATTGGTCCCCGTTGGTGGCACCAACCGGGACTAAAGGTGGCATTGGTTCCCGTTGGTGGTTCCAGCCGTGACCATTGCCCCCCTCTAGTCCCGGTTGGTGCCACCAACCGGGACCAATGGGCTTCGCTTCCCGCCCTTTGGGCTGCCGAAAAGAGGCCATTGGTCTCGGTTCGTGGCACCAACCAGGACTAATGCCCACCTTTAGTCCCGGTTACTGCCACGAACCGAGACTAAAGCCTCTTCTATATAAGTCCACACTTTGGAATTTTTCATTCTCATCTTGTAGTTGCTGCCCCTGACGCCGCCCGCCCCCATCGTCGCCGTCGCCCGCGACGAGCGCCGCCCCGGCCCACCCCCGTCGCCGTCGCCCTCGTCCCTGCCCCGACGCGCACCGCCCCGTCCCGCCCTCGCCGTCACCCGCGCCGGCCCCTTGCCCGCCGCCCGCCGCCCTGGCCCGCCATCGCCGTCGCCCGCGTCTCCTACCCCAAGCGCGCGCCCACTGCCCCGTCACCATCCTCGCCGCGGACTCCGCGGTCCTCCTCTGGTCCGGTCGGCGCCCTTGCTAGCATTTTTTTTCATATATATGCTTCTTTTCATATATATGCTTGTTTTTTATATATATGTATATATATGTTCTCTGTGTATATATCTATGTTCATGTCTATATGCAAAAGATAGTTTTTTAGAAAAAAATAGGATTTTTTTCTGTTCATAGATTTTTTTTTGGTAATATTAATTATTGTAAATATGAAAATGTTTGTATATTCATATGAACAAATGAATTAGAAGAGGGAGAAGAAGAGGGGGTCGAGAGGGGGTCTAGGGTCGCCGAGAGGTCGAGGGTCATCGAACATGAGAGGAGGAACAGGATAAAAAAAGAAGAGGAATAAGAAAAGAAAAAAGAGGAGAAGAAAGAATAGAGGAGATCTTCTCCTCTATTCTTTCTTCTCCTCTTTTTTTCTTCTTCTTCCTCTTTTTTTTATCCGGAACGAGGGTCGTCGAGGGTCGCCGAGCGGTAGAGGAAGAAGAGGATAAAATAGAAGAGGAAGAAAAAAAAGAGAGGGGTCGACGGTCGCCTAGGGGTCGAGAGGGGGTCTAGGGTCGCCGAGAGGGGAGAGGAAGACGAGGAGAAACAAATAAGAAGAAGAAAAAAGAAGAAAAAGAAGAGGAGAAGAAGAAAGGAATAGAGGAGAAGAAGAGACTTCTCCTCTTTTTTTCTTCTTTTTTTTCTTCGACACGTGGGGGGGGGGTCGAGAACGCCGGACATTCATGAGAGAGGCGAGGAAGAAGGGGAAGAAGAGGAGAGGAAGAAGAGGAAGTCTTCTCCTCTATTCTTTCTTCTCTTCTTTTTTCTTCTTCTTCTTCCTCTTTATTTTATCGGGAATGAGGGTCGTCGAGAGGGTCGCTGAGCGGTAGAGGAGAAACCCTAAATAGAAAGTATCGTCGGTGTGAGATACATGTACCGTCGGTGTCGGACACTACATCCACATCCCACAAGTGGCGCGGGCTTCGACGCCCACGTCACTTGTGGGACTTGGATGTAGTGTCCGACACCGAAGGCCACATGTATCTCACACCCACGATACTTGCTAGCTATTTAGGGTTTCCTCTACCGAAAAGAAGAGGAGAAATAAATAAGAAGAAGAAAAAAGAAGAAAAAGAAGAGGAGAAGAAGAAAGGAATAGTGGAGAAGAAGAGAGAGAAGAAGAGGAGAAATAAATAAGAAGAAGAAAAAAGAAGAAAAAGAAGAGGAGAAGAAGAAAGGAATAGTGGAGAAGAAGAGAAAATAGAGGAGAAATAGAATATATTCTATTTTCTCTTCTTCTCCACTATTCCTTTCTTCTTCTCCTCTTTTTTTTATTCTTTTTCTTCTTCTTCTTCTTCTTCTTCTTATTCTTATTAGCCGAAAGTAGAGAGAGGTTTCCTAGTGTCAAGTATTGAAGAAATCCATGCCTTCATCATTAGCCGGAAGTAACCAGGGCATGTTGGTACGAAGTTCTGCAAAGTTGATTTGGAATGGAGTCCCGGATAGAATAATCCGCCTTTTGGTACCAATTCAGCAAATGCCTTCCAAATAGTGATATTCGGAAGGCTCTTGCTGAACTTTGTACCAAAAAGCGAATTATCCTATCTGGGACTCCGTTCCAGAACAACTTTGAAGAGCTTCGTACCATCATGCACATGTTACTTTCGCCTAATGATGAAGACATGGTTTTGTTGAATCCCTTGACACTAGGCAACCTCCCGACCCCTCGGCGATCCTATCGAACATGAGAGGAAGAAGAGGATAAAAAAAGAAGAGGAAGAAGAAAAAAAAGAGGAGAAGAAAGAATAGAGGAGATCTTCTCCTCTATTCTTTATTCTCCTCTTATTTTTCTTCTTCTTCCTCTTTTTTTTATCGGGAACGAGGGGCGTCAAGGGACATAGATGTAGTGTCGTCGTTGTCGATATATACCCCCTCCCGATAGCTTACTATGATTAGGTAGCTAGTTCTACGTTTGGCACTAATATATCCATATGTCATGTTTGAATAATAATTGCCATATTGTAAATATTTGTAGAAACTATGGACACCGCCCTAGACGAAGTAACAAAAGAAGTGTTGTTGAGGGACATAATCGCAGAAGGAAGTGATGCCATCTCGTTGTTTCTCAACGAAACCGATGGTCTGGAAGGAGAGGGTGAACAAGCTGGCTACGGTGACCTAATGCCGGTGCAAGAAGAAGAACATGAGGACGGCTCCGGTGACCCAATGCCGGTGTAAGAAGGAGACCGTGATGACGGCTCCGGTGACCGAACCCAGTCCGGCCAGGTATATATATTAGTTAAGCCTATGCTGACTAGCTGATTGATGCATTCATTGTTTTGGTATGTACACATATTAATTAAGTCTTTGTTCTTTTTTCTAGCCCTCCGGATCGAGCACAACTTCGGTAAAGAGACGAGGCCCGAAGAAAAAGTTGAGCTCGGATGAAAAGTTTGAGATCATAGCAATCGCGCCCGACGGCCAACCTATTGAACCCCTCCGGATAAAGAGCGCATTTGTTGCTCAGTGCGGGGTTCTGGTTAGGGACAAGATCCCGATAAGCATCCAGCAATGGTTTAAGCCGGCTACAGAAGTCCCTGAGGTGTCTTATGTCAATGATATGCAGAAAAATGATCTTTGGACTGAGCTGAAGTCAAATTTCACCCTACTGCCTGAGGATAATCCAGAGAACCCAGTTAAAGAGAAATTAATCAAGTCTTTTGCTCTGAAGAGGATGGCAGAACTATTCAGGAGGTGGAAGAAAGATCTGAATAAGTTTGTCGAAAATAACGAGACACCAGAATTCAAGGGCAGATATGAGAAGATCAGAGATCACTGGCCCGCATTTGTGGCCTACAAGACATCGGAAAAGAGTCAGAAGATGTCAGCGACAAACAAGCAAAATGCTGCAAAGAAGAAGCTTCACCATCGCACGGGGTCAGGTGGCTACCTCGTAGCCCGGCCTAAGTGGTCCAAGACTGAGAATGATCTGGTTCATAAAGGGATCGAACCAGAGACAATTAACTGGCCAGACCGTTGCCGGACTTGGTTCTTCAGGGCTGGCGGAACACTGGACCCTGTAACAGGGAAGTGCATTTGGACGAACGATCAAATGGACATACCAGTCAGTAAGCTCAAGCAGTATATTGAAGCAGCACAGGAAGGGACGTTCTTTCCAGACAGAGAGAACGACGAGCTCACAATGGCCCTCGGGAATCCTGAGAACCCTGGACGGACACGAGGCACGCCGGGCTCCATTCCGTGGAAGGTTGGGTTTCCGGACGCAGGCGGTTACAAATCCCATGAGAGGAGGAAAAAAGTGCAGCAGACCCAAATGCAGGCGCTGAAAGCAAGGGTAGACGCGATAGAGGAACGAGAAGCAAATCGCAGCAAACGTACTGCCGAAGCCTCCCCCGAAGCTACCCCGCCATCTCAGCGCAGAAGCAGCGTGGCTTCCACCGAGCTGCTTCAGCCGGAGCATGCCTTGACGGCTCCTGCCAGCTATCCCGTGGATGCTATAACGGAGTCTCAAAATTGCCACCTTATGACGCAATGGATGAATTTGAAGGTCAAGGCGGCTGTTGGCTCTATTTTTCCTACTGAACCCGGCGCAACTTTTCACTGTCGGTCGATTCCAGAAGGATATGCTAGGGTGATGGTGGATGAGATAACGGAGGGATTTGAGGACCTCCAGCTTGACCACCCTACCGGTGAAGGGGAGACTCGGCTGGGGTCTGCTCTGAATACTCCATGCCTATGGCGGAAGGAGCTCATCAACCTTCCGAACTGGACGCCACCGCCTCCTCCTCCTCCTCCGGTGAGTTAGGGCACTCCGCCTCCACCGCCTCCTCCTCCGGCGAGTGACGATCAGGGCCCTCGGCCGGCTCCTTCTCCGACGCGTGGCGGCACTCCGCCTCCTTCTCCGCCTGCGCCGACGCGCCCGAGCAGCCAGCCTCCTCCTTCTCTGCCTCGTCAGCAAGGGCGGAAGAGACCTGCCGCCGCTCCAGCTGCTCCGGCGCGTCGTAGTCCTTCTCCTCCGCCTCTTAAGCAAGTAAAGAAGACAACCGCTACGTCTGCTCGGTCGGCGTCTAGCAGTACAACCAGAGGCGGGAGGACATACAGATTCGGTCCTTCTCTGAAGACTCCAGAGAAGTTACCATACGAGAGGACCCAGGAGGAGAACGCCGAGATCGCGCGAGAAGAAGTGAAAAAATTCTTTGAAGGGGTGAAAGCAAAGAAACATCCACCTCCGGAGGAGAAGGTAGATCGGGTGAAAGTGAAGCGCACTCTGGCTGCCCTGACAAAACCACCGAAGTCTGATCCGCCGAAAGGAAACTATGACCGCATTATTGGAAAGGAATTTGCCGAAGCGGAGCGGTCGGGAAGTACTGTCAGTGTCAAAGGCTGAAAGAACGACGAGCTGGGAAAAAAATTGCCTAGCTCGGTGAACAAGCGAAGCAATCGTGCCCCCCGCTCAAGGTGCCTAGCCACAACGTCGACAATGATCCGAGGATGGTGCCCGGTTACAGCAATCTTGTAGATTACCTGCCCGACGAAGTACATTATGAACCCATGGAGGTGTAGATACAAAGATACGAGTACGGGAAGCCTCTCGTCAAAGATGAAAGATCTCTATCAAGGATGATGCGAAGATTGCATGATTGGTACTTGAAAATCTGCAGAGACTCTGGGGGGAGGAGTACTTTGTATGCGAGAGTTAAACCGGAGCATGACCTCGTTCGAATTGATCTATTGCCTGTTCCATTTGAGGAGTTCTTTCAGTTTTTCAATCAATTGGCCCTCGATAAAACAACGGTCGCCTGCTACTGTCTGTAAGTAGTACTACTTCTGTCATTAAGTTTCTCTATATAGCTTAGCTCTTTCATTGCATGTATTTATAATCATCCTCACTGTATTATGCAGATTGAAGATCACCGAATTGAAGAAAAGACAAGTCGGTAATATTGGGTTCATTAACACATATCTCATAGATGCAACTGAGGTTAAACTTCATGCCGCAGCTACCGAGGCCAACTTGCTAGGATCGTTCGTAATAAATCAAAACAAAGATATAATACTCTTTCCTTACAACTTCAGGTGAGTGTTACTGTCTTGTGCGTATTCGGTTTCCCTTATATATTAGTCAAGGTTATAGTAATGTAATTGATGAGTTATGCATGTGTGTGCAGTTACCACTATATTCTCCTAGAGATTAAGCTTGAGCAGGGAGTAGTAACGGTCTTGGACTCTAAACGAAAAGATCCCAAGGAGTATGCGGACATGACTGAAATCCTCAAGAAGTAAGTTAAATCGATCATTATCCACCATATCAGCAACTTTGTTCATTTCCTGATATCAAGTAATTGTTTTCTTTGTCCGGCAGGGTTTGGAGAAAATTCACCAAAACAGTTCCGGGACTGCCGAAGGAGCTGGAATTTAGACACCCGAAAGTAAGTACTATAGTAGCATGTTCCACGCATCTCCTAGTGATTCAAGCGCTAGTTTCATCAATACCATTTAGCATTCTTGCTTATCAGTTTGATTGACCTCTATTTCTTGTAAAGTGGTTGTGGCAGGAACAAGGGAATGATTTCTGTGGATACTACATCTGTGAGTCCATCCACCACACGACCTGTGAGCGGGGCGGGTACTCTAACGAACAATATGAAGTACGTAAATAACAACATTCACAATTTTATTTTATTACCATCATTTGTGTTGAGTTTCATTCATTTATATATATATATGTATTGACCCCCTTCTTCAAATTAGATGTTTCGGAAGTGGGATGAACTCCTAGCACCAGCTCGCATGCGATCAATCCAAGAGGAATTGGCGGCATTCTTTCTTGACCACGTGATCCCTGAAGACAGAGAATTCTATGTGGACCCCAAGTCCGTATGATTATATTTGTAAGAGATAATTATTGTATATATGTAGCCGGTAGTGTCGGATAGATATACGAGAACTTGTTGTTCGACCAATCTCTCGGAGAAGGAGAGGTGGTTGATATCACTGCTCTCTGTATATATGCATATATGTTCATGACGATCTTCTATTTCCTTCGTTTGCTTACTAGCTAGCTAGCGTGTCTAGTCCTCTCTATATACGTATGTATAGTACGTAGCGTCGACCAAGCACGGACATAAGAGAGGACACTTCTCTCTATTAATTATAACTAGCTAACACAATTTATGAAATACCTAAATTAACCCCCCAAAACCCCCAACCCCCCCCTCAAAAAAAACAAAAACCCCAGCCACAGAAGTGCTGACGCGTGGATGCCTATTGGTCCCGGTTGGTGCCACCAACCAGGACCAAAGGGTCTCCTGACTGGGCTCTGCGCACTGCCCACGTGGAGGGCCTTTAGTCCCTGTTCTGGATTGAACCGGGACTAAAGGGGGGAGGTATTAGTACCGACACTTTAGTCCCGGTTCCGGAACCGGGACTAAAGGCCCTTACGAACCGGGACTATAGGCCCTTTTTCTACCAGTGAGAGTACTGCCCTTCAGTTGGATACTCGGAGATTTCCTCGGAGGCAGAACCTACCACAAAGGACACACAGAACATAATCAACACATGACAATATGCAACAATATGATGCATGCTATGACATGGCAAAATGATGTGTCCTGCCTAGTGCAATGTGAAACAAGTTGAAAAGGGGTCCATTTGAACCAAAGATTCAAATGGAAGTTAAAGTTCTTATGCATAAAAAGTGTATTAGCTTGTTTCACCTAAACAGCAAGGTTAAAGTGGTTTGTCATGCATGAAACCATTACAGATGGATAGATTGAATTTTTCTGATCATTTTCCATATATAAGTTGCCTGATTTGGAGCTATGGTTGATTGTCTATGATTTTTAGAAGTTTTGCCTATTTTCTGGAATTTCCTATATAAAAATAAATCTAGAAAATGAATAATTGCGTTAGCACTGCGTCACTGTGACATCAGCGAGTCAAAGGCGCCAGGGCCAGTCAAACCTGACTGGTGGGCCCCGTCTGTCAGTATCTCAGCTAACTAACAGAGTTAAGTTAGTACTAATTAACTGTCAGTGGGGCCTGGGCCCACATGTCAGTGACCTAAACTAACTAAAATTAGTTAAAACTAATCCTAAACTAATTAATAGGTTAGCCCCACCTGTCATAGGCTCAGGGGGGAAGTCAACTTGGGCCCACACGTCAGTCCACGGGTCAAAACATGGTCAACTCACCGGCGGCTTGACGCCGGTGACGACAGACGCGGCGGAGGGGCTCGGGTTTGCATCTCTGGCGACCAAACGGGCGGCTGAGACCATCTACGGGGAGCTGGAAGCGAGCCGCGTCATTTGGTGGTGGAAGTGGAGCTCGAGGAGGCCGGGTACGATGCCGACGACGACCTTGGCGGTCGCCGGAGCTCGGGTGAGCTCGGGCTCGTAGCTGCAGTGGCCTAGGCGGGGCGGCGCTAGCATCTACGGCTACTACGCGATGCGGGGAGTGCGTTGGACACAAGCCCGGTACCATATGGTCATCGGAGCATGACCGGCGACGATGCGGGCGGCGGCGCGTGCGGGTGAGCTTCATGCAGTTGATGCAGGGGACGACGGTGAGAATGGAGAGGATGGGAATGTAGCTAAGCTCACAGCGGTTGCGACGATCTAAATGTCGAGGTCGGGGACGAGCTGGAGCAGTGGTGACGGCGAAAGGGATCTCCGGCAGCGATCAACGAAGACGAGAACGAGGCAGTAACTCCAGGGCGAGCGAGCGCTCGGGGCTCGGTCTACTCGACAGAGAGGAGGGCGGCGGAGCTCCAGGACATGGTGGCATAGCACGGAGATGACGGAGAGCATGGCTATGGCGACGGTGTGGCTACGGCAGCGTCGGCCATCGTGGGAGAGAGCAAGGGAGAGAGGCAAGGGCGCGTGTGAGGTGTCCACGGGGTCCGGGCGGTGCCACAGAGGCGCTTCGAGTCATCACGCTGGCGCGGGCGACGGCAGGCAGGCAGAGAGGTGGCGTGGCGAGCTCCTGTGCTCGCCGTCGAGCACCTGCTCGGCTCGCGGGCTAGGCGAAGCAGCTGCGTGGAGCGGCTCCTGGGCCGGGCCAGCTAGGTGGGCCGGCTGGTGGGCTTCCAGGTAAGCTCTAACTCTCTCTCTCTCTCTCTTTTATGTTTGCTTTTATTTATTTCCTGCTATGTGTATTGAAATAGAATAAATACTATTTCATTTCCAAAAACTCTGGAAATATTCAGAGGCACCTTTGGGAATATTCTCAACTGCCTAAAAATGCTTCCAAGATTATTTGAGCACTTTAAAATATTTATAGCATTTAAAATGGCCAAATTCAAATACTTATGGCTTGTTCAAAAATCCAGAATGGCTCCATAAATTGCAAGACCATTTTTGGCAAAGGTTTTAGTCGAGACCAAAATGGTGGGCTTTTATGAAGGGCATTTTGGGTTCATTGAAATTCCAATTGTTGGAAATTAGCATTTTCAAGGGGGAGTGTTGGGGTTGATTAGGCCCCATTTCAAGTTTAAAAGAAATTTAAACATGATGCACATGTTCATCCAACCCTAATGCATGACTAAGAGCAGGGATGTGACAACTCACCCCCACTCAAAAGAATCTCGTCCCGAGATTTAGGATCCTCCGGGAAGAAGGTGGGGTACTCAAGTCGAAGATGATCCTCCCTTTCCCAAGTGGCTTCTTTCTCGGAATGGTGTGACCATTGAACCTTGAGAAACTTGATATTATGGCATCGAGTGGTACGCTCGGCTTGATCAAGGATACGAACGGGATATTCCCGATATGAGAGGTTATCTTGTAGATCAAGCGTTTCGTGGTCCACTCCACGGATAGGATCCGCGAAGCAACGCCTGAGTTGAGAAACATGGAAGACATCGTGAAGTCTGGAAAGATGCGATGGTAGTTCCAATTGGTAGGAAACTTCTCATCGTTTGGCAAGAACGCGAAAGGGTCCAATGTAACGAGGAGCCAATTTGCCTTTGATACCGAAATGATGGGTTCCCTTTAACGGAGTAACCCGAAGGTAAGCCTTCTCGCCGACTTCATAAGCTCTAGCTCTCTCTCTTTTCTGTTTGCTTTTATTTATTTCCTTCTATTTGTATTGAAATAGAATAAATACTATTTCATTTCCAAAAACTCTGGAAATATTCAGAGGCACCTTTGGGAATATTCTCAACTGCCTAAAAATGCTTCTAAGATTATTTGAGCACTTTAAAATATTTATAGCATTTAAAATGCCCAAATTCAAATACTTATGGCTTGTTCAAAAATCCAGAATGGCTCCATAAACTGCAAGACCATTTTTGGCAGAGATTTTAGTCAAGACCAAAAATGCTGGGCTTTTATGAAGGGCATTTTGGGTTCATTGAAATTCCAATTGTTGGAAATTAGCATTTTCAGGGGGGAGTGTTGGGGTTGATTAGGCCCCATTTCAAGTTTAATAGAAATTTAAACATGATGCACATGTTCATCCAACCCTAATGCATGACTAAGAGCAGGGATGTGACACTATCATAGTATCAGGAAGCTTATGATGGTGATAATAGGAAGGTGAAGGCGCCGATTCATCAGGAGATAGATCTCATCCCGCCAATTTGTAAGCATACCTTCGCTCCCGATAGTGATCCATGAAACCTTATTGATGACGAAGCTGTGTTTAGAGCATTGACCGGTATGGACTGGGCTACGCCTCACTTCCAACTGATGGACAAGCAAGGAGCTGAAGATGAATAAGAAGTACAGGATGAGCCGGAGGCTTCAACCCGCCAATAGTCATGAGCCGACTTATCAAGAAAAATACTTTGTTGTGTTGATATCTCCAAAACACTTATTCTTATTGGTCCATCAGATGCCTTCTAATAGGCTAGTTAAACTCTTGATCTACCATGCCATCGTGCATGTTTTATTTCACACAACATTGCTGATCCGCTAGTTGAAGATATGCGGGTTGTGTTTATGATATCATTATACTGACCAGTTGTTTATCCCTTTTTCCTGCACACAAAAAAATCACAAGTGCCCTGGCGGTTTACCGCGGGATGGGTCATGATGCCCAATATAAATCCACTGGTGCCCATAGAAGTCCATAACTAGGACATGGGGTAATATCACAAATATGAGATATAGTCAGGGCTGCTTGGCCCGACCTGTAAAAACTATATGGTAAGAAAAAGGGACAATATAAATCCATGATGAAAATAAAACAAATAAAAAAACACGAGCCTTTCATAGGACGCTGAGCCAAAATCTCTACTTCAATGAAACTAGTATGATAGCCACTTGAGTATCCGCGCTTTCTGTGAGCCGACTCTCACATTACCCAATCGACATTTTAACCAGGATAAATTCAGGGTCTTGTTAAAAGATTGACTTATCAAGAGTATGCGGGGTTGGAGTAGCATCATGCAAACAGGCCAGTTTAACCAAGTTTCAAGGAAGGCGGCTTAACAGCCTGAGAATATCCTTGCTTTCCGTAAGCCAGCTCTCTCATGACCCAATCAATTTTTTAACCTTGACACGTTTAGGGTCTCCTTTAACAGATAGACTTGTTAAGAATAGGGCGGGTCATCCAAGATTACTTGGTCAAGGAGCATCTTGCATATAGGCCGAATAACCCAGATTTTTGGTGAATACACCTATCGTTAAGGCCAATCAAAAGGGTTAATATAGCTATGTTTCATTGAACAGGAATGCCCCAAGTGATATGTTTTTGAGCTATGGTCAACTGGTACCTATGTTTGAGTTGTGTTGTGCATCATACTCTCTTTGGTCCCTGTAACTTGGGCATCAAGCCTCTTAAATGATCATATGAAATGACAATAAAGACTCAGTTTTGAAGAAATGAAACGACAGAGGCCCTAAATTATCAGGGATGCCGGCTTTATTATTTTTTCATTATAATATATACATTGTCAAAATATGTACATCACAAGAGCCAGTGGCTCAAGTATAGTAAGGCCGAAGATGAGCGATTTTCCACGGTCGACGAGTCTCCTCCTCCGATGTGTGTGAGTCCTTGTGGTCTCGAACATCGATAAGATAGTATGACCCATTATTCAGATTCTTGCTGACCACAAAAAGCCCTTCCCAAGGTGGGGATAGTTTATGCATATCAGTCTGATCATGGATAAGCCGAAGCACCAAGTCGCCTTCTTGAAAGGTTCTGGTTTTAACACGGCGGCTGTGATAACAGCGCAGATCTTGCTGGCAAATCGCCGAACGAACCACCGCAAGGTCATGCTCCTCATCCAATATGTCAAGTGCATCCTGACGTGCTTTTTCATTATCAGCTTCAATATAGGCCGCCACCCGGGCCAAATCGTGATGGATGTCACTAGGGAGAACCGCCTCTTCTCTATAAACCATGAAGAAAGGTGTGTACCCTGTAGATCTGTTGGGGGTAATATTGATTGATACTCCATAATACTGAGGGTAACTCCTCCACCCAACAACATAACGTCCTATGCAAAGGGACCATAAGCCAGGGCTTAATGCCTTGCAATATCTCTTGATTGGCTCTTTCAGCTTGACCATTGGACTGGGGGTGAGCCACTTATCAAGTCGAATATGCTCTCGCTGACAAAACACTTTCATAGCATCCTTGGACACATTAGTGCCATTACCAGTTATGATGCTATGGAGAAAAAAAAACCAGAAGATCACCTTTCTGATGAATTGAACCGCCGTTGGTGCGTCACACTTACTAACCGTCTCTGCTTCAACCCACTTTGTACATTTTTCAACCGCCACCAAAAGGTGGGTGTTTTTATCATTGGACCTTTTAAAAGGCCCAACCATATCAAGCCCCCAGGTTGCAAATGGACAAGCAATTGGAATCATCCTTAATTCTTGGGCCAACACATGAGCTCGTCGTGAGAACTTCCTACAACCATCACATTTACTGACTAAATCCTCAACATCAGCATGAGCCGTCAGCCAATAAAACTCACGATGGAAAGCCTTGGCTATGAGGGACTTAGAATCGGCATGATGACCACAATCTCCTTTATGAATCTCTCGCAGAATCTCATAGCCTTCTTCAGGAGACACACAACGTTGAAACACCCCTATGACACTGCGATGATGCAACTCTTCATTGACAATGATGCAACTCTTCAGGAATAACATGAAGAGCGACCACCAATTGTGCTTCCAGGTTAGGAATAGCAAGATCTTCCTCTGTAGCCAATTTGACAGAAGGGTTATGAAGGATATCCAAGAAAGTGCTAGGTTGCACCGACTTATGCTGGGACCCTAACCGGCACAATGCATCAGCCGCCTCATTTTTCCCGCGATTAACATGTTACACTTGATAACCTTTGAAATGGCCAGCGATAGCATCAACCTCTAGGTGATAAGCCTCCATGAGTGGATCATTAGAATCCCAAGTACCAGAAACTTGCTGAGCCACCAGATCTGAGTCGCCGAAACACCTCGCCCGGCTTAAGTTCATCTCTTTGGCCACCTGAAGACCATGAAGCAAGGCCTCATACTCAGCTGCATTGTTAGTACAATGGAACACCAACCGGAGAACGTAAGAAAATTTATCACCTCATGGGAAGTCAAAACAACTCCAGCCCCGAGCCCTCCAACTGCCTGGATCCATCAAAGTGAATAGTCCAATATATGTTATCCGGCTTCTCCTCAGGCATCTGCAACTCTGTCCAATCATTTATAAAGTCCATAAGTGCTTGAGATTTAATGGCTGTTTGAGGCATATACTTCAAACCATGAGGTCCAAGCTCAATGGCCCACTTAGCTACCCGACCTGTGGCTTCTCTATTCTGAATAATATCCCCTAAAGGAGCGGAACTAACCACAGTGATGGGATGACCCAGAAAATATTGCTTGTGCTTTTGAGTAGCCATGAACACCCCATACACAAGCTTTTGCCAGTGCAGATACGTCTGCTTGGATTCAATAAGAACTTCCCTGATCTAGTAAACCGGCCCCTGAACCGAATTCTCCTTGCCTGATTCCTTCCTTTCCACCACAATGGTTGCACTAACAGCTCGGCTATTGGCAGCCACATATAATAACAAAGGCTCCTTATCAATGGGAGCAGCAAGAACCGGCGGCTCAGCTAACTGTTTCTTCGAGTCTTCAAACGCCTGACTAGCAGCATCACTCCAAACAAAGTGATATGTCTTCTTCATCATCTGGTAAAGAGCGATGGCCTTCTCACCCAACCAGCTTATGAACCGGCTTAAGGCTGCAATATGACCCGCCAAACGTTGAACATCATTGATACATGCCAGTTTAGCCAGAGAGGTGATAGCCTTTATCTTCTCCGGGTTAGCTTCAATACCTCGTTTTGAAACCAGAAAACCCAAGAGCTTGTCTGCTGGCACACCAAAGACACACTTGGCCGAGTTAAGCATCATCTTGTAGACCCGGAGATTATCAAAGGTCTCTTTCAAATCATATATCAATGTTTCCTTTTTCCTGGACTTCACCACAATATCATCCACGTAGGCATGAACACTGCACCCAATTTGATCATGATGACAATTCTGCACACACCGTTGGTAAGTCACCTAGGCACTCTTGAGCCCAAAAGGCATGGACACGTAACAGAAGGCTCCAAATGCAGTGATGAACATTGTTTTCTCCTGGTACTTCACTGCCATCATGATCTGATGATAACCAGAATAAGCATCCAAAAAACTCAAAAGCTCACAACCCGACGTAGCATCAATAATCTGATAAATACGGGGGGGAGCAAAGGGATCAGTCTGACAAGCCTTGTTTAAGTCTGTATAGTCCACACACATGTGCCAGGTGCCATTTTTCTTAAGCACCAGGACCGGGTTAGCCAACCACTCAGGATGAAAAACATCAACAATGAACCCATCCGCCAAGAGCCGGGCTACATTCTCAACAATAGCCTTACGCCTCTCTTCATTGAAACGATGAAGGAATTGCTTGACCGATTTAAACTTTGGATCAATATTGAGAGTGGGCTTAGTGAGTTCCCTCGGGACACCTGGCATATCTGAAGGATTCCATGGAAAGATGTCCTGGTTCTCATGGATGAACTCAATGAGCGCGCTTTCCTATTTCGGATCCGGATTAGCACTGATACTGAACAGCTTGGATGAGTCACCAGGATCAAAGTCAACTAGCTTAGTGTCTTCTACTGACTTAAACTTCAACAAGGGATCATGCTCTATGGTTAGCTTCTTCAAAGATGTCATATCCGGTGGGTCAACATCATCCTTGTAAAATTTCAACTCTTCTGTTGCACAGATAGATTCAGCATAAGTGGCATCACTTTCTTCACACTCCAAGGCTACCATGCGACTTCCATGCACTGTGATAGTGCCCTTGTGACCTGACATCTTAAGTTGTAAGTAAACATAACAAGGCCTTGCCATAAATTTAGCATAAGCCGGCCGTCCAAACAGAGAATGATAAGGGCTCTTGATTTTACCCACTTCGAAGGTCAGTGTCTCAAACCTAGAATCATACTCATCTCCAAAGGCAACCTCAACGATATTTTACCCACTGGATATGCCGACTTACCAGGCACCACATCATGAAATATAGTGTTCGACGGCTTAAGATTTTTGTCGGTCAATCACATGCGATAGAAAGTTTTGTAGTAAAGGATATTGATGCTGCTACCTCTATCGATGAGCACTCTAGTGAACTTGTATCCTCCAACCTGAGGTGCCACCACCAGCGCCAAGTGACCCAGATTACCAACCCGGGGTGGGCGATCCTCACAGCTCGAGAGGATAGGGTGTTCAGACCATCGCAAGTAACGGGGCACCGCCGGCTCAACAACATTAACTGCCCTTTTATGGAGCTTCTGATCCCGCGTACATAAACTCGTGGTGAAGACATGGTACTGCCCACTATTCAATTGTTTCAGGTTACTATGATAAATATACTGTTGTTGATTCCCCTGATTATTCTGTTGATTGTAACCTCCCTGATTGCCTTGGCCTTGAAAACTGGAGTTCGAACCGCCACCTCCATGACCCAGACCATGAGAGCAGGATCCTAAGCTGCCATTCGGGCCATGGTTATTCTGGCAAAGATGGGAATTCATGAACTCTTTCATGATAAAACAATCCTTCCACAAATGGGCAAATGGCCTCTCCTGTGTTCCGTGCCTCGGACACGGTTGATTCATTATTGCCCCGAGGTCAAATTTTGCCCCTCCAAACTGAGCTGGCCTCCCCTTGCGACGATGGTTATTATTCCACGCACTAGTGTTGGTCACGAAGTCTAAATTTCCATCAGCTCTGCGCTTACCGTTGCCACCCTGACTGGCCGGGTTGTACTGCTGGCCCTTCATGCCGCTACTCTTCTTTCCCTTGCTCGTCCTTTCGTCATCAGACTCGGGGTCCTTGGTACTATCAGAGTCGGCATACTTGACAAGGGCTGCCATGAGCTCCCCCATGTCACCGCAATGGCGCTTAAGTCGCCCAAGCTTTTGTTTAAGAGTGAGGAAACGACAATTTTTCTCCAACATTAAAACTGTTGAGCCGACGTTGGTATTATCTGATGAGTGTATCATAGTTGAAACCCGGCACACCCAGTTGGTGGTTGACTCGCCTTCACCTTGGACACCAGAAACATAATACACGATTGACATGGGCTACTTGCATGTATCTTTGAAATTTTGAATAAAACGGGCCTTCAGCTCCGCGCACGACCTAATGGAGTTGGCACGCAGCCCCTTTAACCAAGTACAAGCCGGCCCTTCTAACATCATGGTGAAATACTTAGCACACATAGCTTCACTAACATCCAGCATTTTCATGGCCATCTCATAACTTTCAACCCAAGCCGGAGGAGGCTGGTCTGTTGTGTAGTTAGGCACCTTGAGAGGACCCTTGAAATCCTTGGGCAAGCACTCCTTACGCAGAGCCAGTACTAAACGAGGCGCACCCCAGGTCTTAGAGGTTACACGTGTCTCCACTGAGGTTGTTGGGTAAACCGGAGACTGTCGATGAGCCGCTTGCTGAGACGCCAGCTCGGCCTCTCGAGCGCATTGCCCTGATCCACCAGGGTCTGAGCATTGGCACCGTTGCGCACCGGGTTACGATGCTGTTCACTACTTCATACTGCTAGTTCGTCAATGTGCCTACTGTAACTCCAGCTTGGACGAGGGGTTGAGTGGATCCGCTTGCGACTGTAAGAATAAGCCGCCTGCTGAGCCACAGCTGCCTGAAGAAGTTCCTTGACCCGCCGTGTCTGTACTACTGCTGGAGATTCGCCTTCAACTGGTAGAGCTGCCAATCGTGATGCTACAGCAATCATGTTGTCCAAAGGGTTAGAATAATGACCCAGTGGTGTCGAAACATGTTGAGGCGAAATATTATTCACACGCGGAGAGCCCATCATGCGCGGTTGAACCGGAGCTTCGGCTCCAGGTGCTTAGATTATCTAGTTTATCACCAGCGGATTACTAGTCCCTGCTCCAGGCATGTTAAAGAGGTTTCTTGGCTCATACAACGGGGGTAAATGACTCTGGTGTCTCCTTCTCATGACCTCATTTGAAGCATTCTGATCCAACGTGAGCCGGATGGAATCGGCCTGGATCCGCTGTGCATGTGCATCCAAAACGCCCCGTTCTGCAGCCATCCTGGTGTTCTCAGCTGCCAAGTCTTGCCTGGCTTGAGCTATCTCCTCTCGCAACTTAGCCACATCCACCTTGTGCTGATCTTGGTTGTCCGGCCTTACCACCATTCCCATCAAAGTCACCAGTGCTTCTAACAATTTGGTGAGAACTTGAGCCGGCGAGCGCATAGAGCAACTAGCACCAGCCGCCGCCGTAGCCATCGAACTAGAGGTCATGGTCACGACGGTTGATGAACCAAGCACTGGTTGTGTACTAGCCATGAAAACTGCAACCCTGTTCGGCGGCTCGTAGGGGTCTGCAATACTGTCACCATTGGAATAGCCCCCAAGCCGTCCGCCTTGAAGTTGATACAATGAGTTGGTCTCGCCTGTGGACGACTCACCATCAGAATAGATGGCCATCTCAGCACCAGATACAGATCGATCCTCAATTCCCACCACATGGATAAAACCAACAAAGGCATGCTTCATGGCGGGTTGAACCCGGGCAAGCCGCGCACACTGAGCCGTCTCGGTGATGTCAGTGCAGATGTTTGGCTCAGGGCCCGGTTCGCCGATCTAGCTGATGAAGACGTGGATTCGGCTGAAGGGGACCGGGTACCCGTACTCGATTGCGCCGCCCTCGGGGCCCCAACCTACATCGCCAATGTACAGCTTGCTGCGACGACTCTTGCTCATCCGGCCCACAGCACATCCCTAAATCCATTCCAAGTTTCCCTTCAAGAACTCGAAACCATCGTGTGCTGGCCCCATGGTGGGCGCCAAGTGTCGTGGAATTGTCACATTAGATGTCCTAGCAGAAGTACTTACTCGTGGAGCCATCACAACTAGGTTAGCTTAAAGGGGTTAAATGGGACAAAGGACACAGGAGTTTATACTGGTTCGGACCCTTGTGGTGAAGGTAAAGGCCTGGTCAAGTTTGAGGTGGTATTGCTTGGGTTTCGATTACCAGGGAGAGAATATGCTTGACCAAGTTCTCGATCTCTTGTTTCTTGTCCTGAACCACCCTTGGGTTGTCCCTTTATATACATAGGTTGATTCCCAGCGGCTCACAGAGTCCTGGCCGGCTCATACACAACATTCCCGGCTCGATGACTATTTATACATGCCTTATACTACAAGTCATACACATATGGCGCTTTACACCTCCGGGCCTTAAGACGCCTTCATAACAAGCCACCAGCGGTATAAGCCGGCCCCTCCTGGGCGGGTCATACCCAACAGTCATATCCCCAACACCTCTCCTTGAGGCCGTTGCACCACCTGGCAGCTTTCTTCGTCGCGCGCGTGCGCCCTGCGCGGTGGGTCGCGTTGGGGGGCCTCACGCCTTGACTCGGGGATGACATCATGCCGGAGAGGAGGAGGAGGTGCATCATGCGCCACATTGCTTGCCTAGAGTGGCAGGAGAGGCAGCAAATGAGACGGTGGAAGAGCCTCTCTATCGGTGCTGACGAGCTCGGTGATGCGGTCCAACTATTCCTCGTAGAGGTCATCAGCCGGACGGTAGCGCAGAAGCTCACGCGCCATGAGCATAGAATGCGGCAGCGATGAGTCCTACTGGAGTCAGCAATGGAGTGGTGGTGCGACCATCACGCCGCACAGAAGGCGGTAGCGACGAGTCCTGCTGCTGGTGGACCACTGGGCTGGTGGCAGCATTAGCCGCGGGTGACGGGGAGTGGCAGGGAGTGCCATCACCCGTAGGCACTGTCTGAGCAACGCGAGTAGCAAGGGCTACCTGGCGCTCGGCACAAAGTCGACGAGTGTCGGCCATGAGAAAGGCAGAACGGCGGCAAAATGAGCGACGGAAGAGAGGCTTCGACACGCCCCTACCTGGCGCGCCAAATGTCGAATCCAGGGCTCCGCATACCCAAGAAAGGTTGGAACTCTGGGGCCTGTGCGAAGAACTCAACCTCTCCAGCCAGCCAGCCTGTCGCTCTCATGACCTAGCTCAATGAATAGGAAAGGAAAGGGACACGACATATTACCCTGGTTCGGCCCACCTTGCGGTGTAAGACCCTACTCCTGCTTTGGGTTGGATTAGCCTCGCGTGGGGGCTGAGGATGAACTAGTACAGGGGAAGAATGACCTCAGGAGGTCTCCTCTTGTGCAGGCATAAGCTAGTGATGGTTCAGATTCCGTCTCCCCTCCTATGGTGGTGGCTAAGCTATATTTATAGTGGCCTCCATCCTCTTCCTCCAAAATGAAGGCGGGAAGGGATTCCACAGTGGCCAAGTTTGAAGGAAGACAAGTAGTACATCCTATCTTGACGAAAGGTGGTCTTCGCCTACAAAGCCTCTGCTCGTGATACCATGGTGGGCTCGGTGATGACATCCGTCCTGCCATCCTGGCGGTCTTGGTCTTGTTGCACTAGAATGGAAATTTTGGCTGAGTCCTCGGAACCCCGCGCCTGCGCTTGCCTCACTAGCACCAAAGAGGAAACCTGCCGCTCTGCGCCCACCTGGCCTTGGTCGTCACGGCTTGCATCACCCAAACCTCATGAGGTGGGCGCTTGCATGGGAATCTTCGCTCCTCCGGAGGCCGCTTGGGGAGGCCGCTCCCTCCTGAGGTCTTGGTGTTGTCCGCCTCACGAGGCTCGTCTCCTCGCGAGGGTCTTGTCTTGCCGATGCTGAAGATGGGTCGTGCCAGGCCGTTGATAGAGCCACACCATGGGCGACAGGTTGGCAAGTCTGGGTACCCTGGTTCCCAGAACGCCGACACATGGGAGCGACGGGACAGAGATGAAGCGGAGCTGCAATGAGTATTTTTACATGCCCCTACCTGGCACGCAAAAGTCGAAATCGGGGCTCCGCGGACCCAAACAAGGTTCGAACTCTGGGGTGTGTGCGAAGATCTACCTTAGCCCCAATATCAAGCTCATCACCTCATGGCTTGGCCTCATTGAGTTCGTGCGAGCGGGGAAGAAGATGAACACAGATATTTACCCAGATTCGGGGCACCTTGCGGTGTAAAACCCTACTCCTGCTTTGTGGTGTATTGGCCTCACGAGGTGGTTGTGGATGAACTAGTATAGTGGATGAATGGCCTCGCGAGGTCACTGGTAGTGACGGTGGAATGGATTAGATCCCTCTCTAAGGTGGATACTAGCCTATACTTATAGTGGCCTTGGTCCTCTTCACTCATAGCTTAGGCGGGAAGGGATCCCACAATAGCCAATTTGAAAGGGGACAAAAGTACATCTTATCCTAATGAAAGGTGGTCTTCGCCTCCAAAGCTTCTGATCGTGATGCAGAGGTGGGCTCGGCGATGACACCCATCCTAACGAGCTCATGGTCTTGCTCTTGTTGCACTGGAATGGAAACTTTTGGGGGATTCCTTGGGAACCCGCATATGTCCTTTCCTCCTTAGCACTAAAGTGGAAATTGTCCTTCTGTGTGCCCGCTGGCGCCCGCCTGGCCTCGTTCCGCATGGCTTACAGCATCGAGAGCCTCGTGAGGCTGGGTACCTGCATAGAAGTCTTTGCTCCTCGGGAGGAAGCAGGCTCGGGGTGCTACCCCTCGGGAGGTCTTGGCGTTGTTCGCCTCGTGAGGCCGGGGGCCCCTGTGAGGGTCTTGTTCTGGGGGACTTGTAGCTGGGCCATACTGGGTCGTTGATGAGGCTGCATGTTGGGCTGCAGGAAGGCAAGTCTCAGTACCCCTGATCCTAGAATGCTGATAGTACCACATTATGGATACATGAAACTAAAAATGCCAGCGCCTAAGAGCATGATATCGCTCGCCAGCAATCCGAACACAGCCCACCAAGACAAAAATAAGACCACATCACTTGCCCTTGAGGCACTATCTAAGGCCCTCGCAGCCGAAGAATTAAAAATGTTCCACACTATAGTCAACAGGGACGACATGGTCCTCAGTAAAAGGCTAAAACCACGTCATTTAAACCAGCAGACGAGATAGTAAAATTCCAAGTACACCCGAGTAGCACAACTTGACCCCGTAGTTGATGAGGCGCTGCGCGTGTTCTTACGCGAAAATTGGGACATATTCGCCTGGCACCCTTCGGATATGCCAGGCATCCCATGGAGGCTGGTGGAGCACAGCTTGAACATCATAAAAGGCTTCAAGCCAATCAAACAAACACTACGTCGATTCTCCGAATCCAAATGACAAGCTATGGGTGAAGAATTGGCAAAGCTATTGGAGGCCTGATTCATCTGAGATATCAAGCATCCTGAGTGGCTAGCAAATCTAGTCACGATACCCAAGAAGGACAAGTCCTGGAGGCTCTGTGTCAACTTCAAGGACCTAAACAAGGCCTGCCCCAAGGATCCCTTTCCCTTAAGTCGCATAGATCAGATAATTGGCACCACTGCCGGACACGATTCACTATGCTTCCTCGACGCATACTCCGGATATCACCAAATAAAGAAGGAGTCCGACCAAGCTACAACCAGGTTCATCACCCCCTATAGGCCATTCTACTTGAACACGATGCCTTTCAGGTTCAAGAACACCGGAGCCAAGAGAACCAAATCGGCAAAACGGTCGAGGCCTACATAGACTACGTGGTCATTAAAACCAAAAAAGTCGATCAACGCGTGGATGACCTTCGCTTGAACTTCGAAAATTTACAGGCTTACGATATATGGCTCAACCCGGACAAATGTGTCTTCGGACTCCTCGCCGGCAAACTGCTCGGATTTATTGTCTCCCATAGAGGAATTGAGGCCAATACCGCTAAAATCAGGGCCCTGTCCCAGCAAGCAATACCAATGGAGCTCAACCACGTTCAGAAGCTGACAGGTTGCATAGCGGCTTGAACCCATTTCATCTCCCGCCTTGGCGAAAAGGCGCCGCCTCTCTACAGGCTACTCAAGAAGACAAAAACTTTGAGTGGACCAACAAAGAAATCGTGGCTCTAGAGGAAATTAAAACACTCCTAGCAAGCAACCCTATCCTGGCCGCACCAGGTATCGGTGGACCTATGTTGCTATATATACAACCACCTATCAAGTGGTGAGTGCGGTGCTCGTCATAGAATGGGAATAAGAGGGCCACAAGTTCCAGTTTCGAAAACCAATCTACTATGTGGTAGTGGTCCTCACACCGTGCAAATCAAGATACCCACAACACCAAAAGATAGCATATACGGTCTTTGTGCCATCCCAAAAATTGCGACACTACTTTCAAGAGTGTTTGATGACAGTCGTATCTGAGGTACCCCTCAATGATATAATCAATAACAAGGATGCCACGGGCTCCATTGCCAAATGGGCCATCGTTCCTTACCTTAGATATCGCATACAAACCATGCGAAGCTATCAAATCTCGGGTGTTGGCCAATTTTCTATCTGAATGGACTGAAGCCGAACTCCCCAGCGAATATAATACGTATGCACACTAAATGATGTACTTCGACAGTTCTAAAATGCTAGCCGCACTAGGAGATGGGGTGATCCTAATATCCCCCACATGCAATAATATCCGATACGTTCTACAGATCATGTACACAGATTCCAATAACCCAGCCGAATACGAGGCACTATTGCATGGTCTTAGGATGGCAACATCGATGGGTGTTCGGCGGCTAGAAGTGCGGGAAGATTTGAACCTCGCCATGTCCCAGGTTAGTGGCGAATTTGACGCCAAAGACCTGAAAATGGTGGCATACAGAAATGCCATGCTCAGGATGTCAGCCCGAGTCAAGGGTCTAGAATTCCATCATGTCTATAGAGACAGTAACCAAGCCGCAGATGTGCTTGCCTGCATGAGCGCCAAGCGTGACCCATTCCCTAAAACGCCTTTCTAGACAGGCTCTTCAAGCCACCCATGGTTTGGCAGGGCGGGGACAATGGATCCATAACCAATGAGCCCTCCCAGATCGTCCCCCTGAAATCGAGCCCAATGACTACATCATCGGGGGCTCCATACTCGAAGAAAAACCCTTGGCCCACAAGGTCATGGCCATAGTAGCCCCATGGATAGAGCCCTTGCTTGCCTACCTCCTGCGACAATAACTCCCCAATGATCAGACGGAGGCGTGATGCATAGTCTGATGCTCTAAAGCATCCAAGGTCAATGAGGGCGAGCTGTATAAAAGGAGCACTATGGGGGTCCTTCAGAGGTGCATCTCCAAAGAGGAGGGGCAACATCTTCTCGCTGAGATACATGCCAGCATGAGCGGCCACCACATAGCAGCTCGGGCCCTGGTCAGTAAGGCCTTCCGAGCAGGGTTCTTCTGGCCCATAGCCCGCGTGGACGCATGTACGCTGGTCCAACATTGCGTTGGGTGCTAGCTACTTGCAAATCAAAGCCATATGCCCCCACAGCTCTTCAGACGATACCGATAACCTGACCATTTGCAGTCTGGGGGCTTGACATGGTCGGACCACTTAAAGGGGGACCAAAAAAAAGAAATACTTACTTGTTATGGTCGATAAGTTCACTAAGTGGATCGAAGCAAAGCCGGTAACATCTACAGAATCCGGACCAATTGTGGACTTCATTTCTAGTGTCGTACACTGTTACTGTTTTCCCCACAGCATAATCCCCGATAATGGGACTAATTTTACCGCCCAAGAGGTTTAAGATTGGTGTGCTAAGATGGGCATAAAGCTAGATTACACTTCGGTGTACCACCCGCAAACCAGTGGGTAGGTAGAGCGAGCAAATGGACTAATTATGAGCAGCATAAAACCCGCTTAATCCGCTCACTCAAAGAATCAGATTGCCACTAGGTAGAGGAGATAGACTCTGTGCCATGGGGGCTACGCACCACTCCTAATCGGTTAAAATGATACACCCCCTTCTTTATGTTGTATGGCACCGAAGCAGTCCTCCCATGTGATTTGATCCATGACGCAGCTAGAGTATGCATGTACGAAGAGAAGGAGGCTGAGATGGATCGGCAGGATGACCTGGATGCCCTAGAAGGAGAGCACGACATCGCATGAGCATGATCTAATGACCCACAAGAATAGGTGTTCAATTGTAGATCTTTTCGATAAGTAAGAGTGTCAAACCCAACGAGGAGCAGAAGGAAATGACAAGTAGTTTCTAGTAAGGTATTGTCTGCAAGTGCTGAAATTGTAAGTAGTGGAGTAGTTTGATAGCAAGATAATTTGTAACGAGCAAGTAACGATAATAGTAACAAAAGTGCAGCAAGGTAGCCCAATAATTTTGAGGCAAAGGACAGGCCAAAATGATCTCTTATTATAAGCAAAGCATTCTTGAGGGTACACAGGAATTTCATCTAGTCACTTGCATCATGTTGGTTTGATTTGTGTTCGCTACTTTGATAATTTGATATGTGGGTGGAACGGTGCTTAGGTTCTTAGGTGATTAACCCTCCCGCAAGCATCCGCAACTACTAGAAAAGTATTAAGAATAAATTCTAACCGTAGCATTATACTTTTGGATCCAATCAGTCCCTTACGAAATAGTGCATAAACTGGGGTTTAAGCTTCTATCACTCTCGCAACCCACCGTCTATTTGCTACTCCACAATGCATTCCCTTAGGCCCAAATATGGTGAAGGGTCATGTAGTCGACGTTCACAAAACACCACTAAGGGAATAACAACATACATACACTACTAGGGTAAACCTTATACACATAATATAAGCAGTAGCGCTTGTTAAAAAAGGCGCTAGTGCTAAATAGCAGTGGCACGTGCTGGTTAAACGGGCTACAGACACACACGTAGCAGTAGCGCGTCCATGTTTAAACGCGCTACTAATAAAACTCTCACAACTAAGCCGATAGGCTACATATAGTAGTAGCGATCTTTTTGAAAGAACGCTGCCGCTAAGCTTGTTGTAGTAGCGTGTTTCGCTTAGAGAGCGCTACTGCTAATTAAAGGAAAATAAAATGTAAAACATATAGAAAACTAAATGAAAATGAAATAAATAGAAAAAGGGGAAGGAAAAAAATAAAATGTGAAGGAAAACAAATGAAAAAGGAAAACAAATAAAAATGTTGTAGCAGCAGCGTTCTTTCCGGAAACGTGCTATAGCTAACTTAGCAGTAGCGCATTGTGTGAGACAGTGCTATAGCTAAGTTTGCTATAGCTAATGTAGGAGTAGCGCTTTTCCTAGAAAGCGCTACTGCTATGTTTGACTTAACATCGCGCTCCTTCTTCCCAACGGGCAGTTCCCCCAAATCGAACTCATCAATCTAATCATGCCGCCGCCGTCGCCCTGTGTCGCCGTCAGCCGCCACGCACTCTCCCGTCGCCCGCTGCATGCCCTCGACACCGCCCCCAACCGCAACCTCGATGCCGCCCCCGTCCCCGACGTTGATGCCACTCTCAGCGGCGTGCCCGGGCCCTGACACCGACCTCGACGCCGCCTACCCCTCCCTCCCCGTCGGCACCCGAGGAGAGCACGCCTCCCCCTCCCCCTCCCCTACCTCTGCCTAGCTAAAGTTCCTAGGGTTCATAAAATTATAGATTGCATCAAATTATTTAGGGTTCATCAACTTAGATGCTAATTAGGGCAGTAGTTCCTAGGTAGGTTCATCTAATTAGTTAGTTAGAACTAGGGCAATAGTGTTTAATAGAACTTGTAAGAAAATTAATAGAACTAGTTGAACTAGTTTATTTTTAGTAAGAACTAGTTGAATTAATAAAACTAGTTTATTTTTATTTAAAGTAAGTTTAATTTAGTAAGAACTAGTAGAATTAAGAGAACTAGTTGAACATGTCACATTTGTTGTTATTTTTTTAGTTAAAGTAATTACTCCCGCATCAACGTCGATGATGCCTATCCCACATCCTCGTCGTTGACTCGGTTGAGGACACCTGCTTGATCAGATGGGCCATGTCCAAGACTAGGCTCCGCCGAGCTTGGTGAGGAGCCAGCCAGTCTTTGACCCGGACCTTCTTTGGTGATGGTTGCGTGGGCCAGTGAGGGTGCAGAGGCTTGAGGACACCGCGGAGGTGCTACGTCACCATGTCAGCGAGGAGGATGCGCACGTCCGTCCTTACATAGTTGTGTTGGAGCACAGGTTCTCCAATACCTGGCAGGTTCTCCAGGGATCTCACTTGAGCTGTGATCTTGTGATGGTTCCTTCTCTTTGGGTGTCCACCGCCCGCGCCGATACCCGTCGTGTGCTATGGTTTTAGTTGTATTAGTGATGTTATATGTATGATACTATTCAGGATGTATTAGTGATAATATTCGACGATGTGCGGACGCAAGAGATAATTTACTTTTGCTTATTGAATGCATGCTAATTAGAATACTTATTTATTTTATGATTTGGTTTTGCTTATTGAATGCTCAAATTGGAGACTTACTCCTATTTTGAATGCTCAAATTGCACCCCACTATGCAAGGCATATGCATTTTATTAGGTGATAGCTTATAGGGTTTTGGTTTTTGAAGAAATCTAGGAGCCCCTCTATCGGTGTCAAAATCGGCGGATCTCGGGTAGGGGGTCCCAAACTGTGCGTCTAGGCGGATGGTAATAGGAGACAAGGGACACAATGTTTTACCCAGGTTTGGGCCCTCTTGATGGAGGTAAAACCCTACGTCCTGCTCGATTAATATTGATGATATGGGTAGTACAAGAGTAGATCTACCACGAGATCAAGGAGGCTAAACCCTAGAAGCTACCCTATGGTATGATTGTTGTATGATGAAGTTGTCCTACGGACTAAAACCCTCCGGTTTATATAGACACCGGAGAGGGTTAGGGTTACACAAAGTCGGTTACAATGGTAGGAGATCTTGAATATCTGCATCGCCAATCTTGCCTTCCACGCCAAGGAAAGTCCCATCCGGACACGGGACGAAGTCTTCAATCTTGTATCTTCATAGTCCTGGAGTCCGGCTAAAGGTATAGTCCGGCTACCCGAACACCCCCTAAACCAGGACTCCCTCAGTAGCCCCCGAACCAGGCTTCAATGACGACGAGTCCGGCGCGCAGATTGTCTTCGGCATTGCAAGCCGGGTTCTTCTCCAAATTCCATGTACCTGCTGAATAATGTCCGATTTTCGTAATGTAGCGCACCTTGGCTTCGACGCCCAATAATGGCCGTCTTCCACGTATCAAACGAATGCGAAAAGTCGGGGTATTTTTACATTCACACCCCTAGCTACAAAAACGAGCCACCTATTTAATGGGATGGGGATTCAGATCCAAACCACACCTTCTCCTCTCCGCGAGTAATCATCAGAGCGCCTCCAGCAAAGGTCCATTCCAACATGGCCAGCCGTCGCAACTCCTCCTCTAGCAATTCCAGTCCTAAACCTGGAGACTGGGAGAGGTGCTCCATCCTACACAGCGAGCTAGTGTCGCTTCAGGCCAAGGGATTTCTCCCTCAGGCCTATATGGTCCCAGTCCGAGCTGGACTCGCCACCTATAATGGCGGAGAGCAAGCGGAGAGCACCCCAATCCCTCCAAAGGAGAGCGGGTGTGCCCCGTCCCTTATCTTGTAAGAGGACTTGGATTTCCAATTCATCCATTTCTCTGCGGGCTTCTGGAGTTCTACGGCCTCCACCTGCACAATCTCACGCCCGGCTCTATATTGCATATCGCGGGCTTTGTCGCCCTTTGCGAGCTATTCCTGGGTGTTGAGGCTCATTTCGCGCTGTGGAAGAGGCTATTCTGCCTGGTGCCCTGCTCTCAAGAGGGGTCTATATATCAAGTGGGCGGAGCCGAAGTGTGGCGTATCGCCGGGACCGGATATCTATCCGGAACCCCGAAGAATGCGTCCGAGGACTGGCCCTCAGAATGGTTTTATATAGATGATGTCCCACTGCCGGATCCTATCCGGGTCGGTCTCCCCGAATTCAACAATGCTCCCTTAAAGAAACGCCTAAGCTGGCGTCCGCGAAGCTCTCAGATGGCTTAGAGCCGCCACGCATCCGGTTAATTTTTGTATTTGTTTGAGGTCCTTTGGGATATCCAATTGTGACAAAGCTCGGATCTTGGCTGGATTTGCTTCGATTCCTCTACCGGATACAATGAAGCCCAAGAGCTTTCCGGCTGGAATGCCGAAAACGCATTTTTCCGGATTTAGCTTAATGTCATATGCTCGGAGGTTGTCAAATGTAAGCCTCCAGTCGTATACTAGAGTTTCGACATGTCTTGTTTTTACGACCACATCATCCACGTATGCCTCTACTGTTTTGCCGATCTGGTTTGCCAGACATGTCTGAATCATGCGCTGATATGTTGCGCTGGCGTTTTTGAGCCCGAAAGGCATTTGTTGAAGCATAATGGGTCGTATGGGGTGATGAATGCCGTTGCGGCTTGGTCTGACTCGGCCATCTTGATTTGATGGTAACCGGAGTATGCGTCGAGGAAGCACAACGAATCATGTCCTGCAGTGGCGTCGATAATTTGATTGACGCGGGGGAGGGGGAAGGGATCCTTTGGGCAAGCCTTGTTAAGGTCTTTGAAGTCAACGCAGAGGCGCCAGGATTTGTCCTTCTTTGGTACCATCACCAAGTTTGCTAGCCAGTCCGGATGTTTTATATCTCTGATGACTCCGGCCTCTAATAGTTTGGCTAGCTCCTCTCCCATTGCCTGTCTCTTGGGGTCAGAGAAACGCCGAAGGGCTTGTTTCATAGGTTTGAATCCTTTTAGGATATTTAAGCTGTGTTCGGCCAGCCTGCGTGGGATTCCTGGCATGTCTGAAGGGTGCCAGGCAAAAATGTCCCAGTTCTCCCGTAGGAATTCTCGCAGTGCGGCGTGTACATTGGGGTTTAATCGTGCCCCGATGGAAGCTATTTTATTGGGGTCCGTTGGATGGACCTGGAATTTGACTATTTCATCCACTGGTTTAAAGGAGGTGGACTTGGATCTTTTGTCGAGTATCACATCGTCCCTGTTTACCATGGAGCGCAACGTAGTCAGTATCTCGGCCGCTAGGGCTTCGGACAGTGCCTCAAGGGCCAATGCGGCTGTCTTGTTTTCGGTGCGGAGTGCTATGTCCGGATCACTAGTGAGATTGATGATTCCGTTCGGCCCGGGCATCTTGAGCTTCATGTACCCGTAATGGGGTATTACTTGGAAGATTGTAAAGGCTTCCCGCCCCAGCAGAGCATGGTATCCGCTACTAAACGGGGCCACCTGGAATGTGACCTCTTCGGACCTATAATTATCCGGCGTGCCGAACACCACATCTAGTGTGATTTTTCCTGCACAGCGCGCTTCCTGACTGGGGATTATTCCTCTAAAGGTTGTGCTGCTTCGCTCAATGCGGTTCCAGTCTATTTCCATTTTTTGAAGGGTTTCCTCATAAATGAGGTTCGATCTGCTGCCTCCGTCCATGAGTACCTTGGTGAGGCGAAAGCCGTCCACTATAGGACTGAGTACCAATGCAGCTGGTGCTCGAGCTGTTCGCAATTTAGGTTCATCACTGGCATTAAAAGTAATAGCCGTGTCACTCCATGGGTTTATTGTTGCTACTAGATAGACTTCGGCGAGGCTGCGGAGTGTTCTTTTTCGCATGTTATTTGATGCGAAAGTCTCGAAGACTGTTAAGACTATACTGGAGTCCCTGAGGTGGCTTTCTGCGGCCTCCGGAATTAGGAGATCTTCGCCACTTTTGGCCACCTGCCAGAGTATCCAACATGTTCTAAGGCTATGAGTTGGTGTGGCGTCCTCTGTACTATGAATTTTACAAGGTCCATTAAGCCATCCCTCCAGTACGGTTCCATGCCCTGTAGAGGGTTTTGGTTTTTTGGTTTTTAACCCGGGTGTCTGATGATGATGCACCCTTTTATTTCGGACGAGGTTTCTATTCAAGGCCGGATTGTCCCAAAATTTAGTTTCGGTTTTCCGGGCGCTTTCCATCGCACAGTACTTTTGTACTATGGACGCCAAGTCAGCGAAGCGTGTAAGATCACGACGACTTGTGGCGTTGAGGATTCCCTTGTCCGTGCAATTATTGCAGAAGATTGAGATTGCGTCTTCCTCGCGGCAGTCCTTTATCCTGTTCATAATCAGGAGGAACCTTGCCCAGTAATGATGTACTGTTTCTTCAGGATTTTGCCTGATTTGGGATAGATCGCTTATGTTCGGGTGGGTGGGTGGAATTAAATCCGGAACTTCACCCAATCTAAGACTCAGAGGCCAAGGAGTTTCCGAACTCTGAAGTTTGGATTCCTGGATGTTGTCCAGTCAATCTAGCCCGTTGCCTGATTCTAAGTTCAGGTCTTGAGTTACATCCTCCCCTCCGCGGGTATCCGGCTTGGAGGGATCGGGAATACGGACATAGCTAGTCCTTAAGATAGATGAAGAATCGCCGCACTGTGCCTCTACCACGGCAACGTGATGGGTTACTTGGGGAGAATTAATTTCTCTTAGATCGGGTTTAAGCCCAACCTGGTCATAATCCGTAGTGACACCCAAGGCGGCGAGCTCCATTGGATCTAACTGCTCGACGAGCTCCGAGCTGACGTGAAGATTGCTTTTGATGACCCGAGAGGTCACCGTCGGCGCAACGGCCGAACAGGCGGTCATGAGAAAACCGCCTAGCCGGAGAGTTTGGCCGACAGCCAAGGCTCCCTTAGTAACAGCACCGTCTTTAAAGACGGGAAGAGGCATCCTTCCTGATTGCGACGGCACAGAGGAACTCTCAATGAAAGCACCAATGTCGTTGTCAAAACCGGCGGATCTCGGGTAGGGGGTCCCAAACTGTGCGTCTAGGCGGATGGTAACAGGAGACAAGGGACACAATGTTTTACCCAGGTTCGGGCCCTCTTGATGGAGGTAAAACCCTACGTCCTGCTTGATTAATATTGATGATATGGGTAGTACAAGAGTAGATGTACCACGAGATCAAGGAGGCTAAACCCTAGAAGCTAGCCTATGGTATGATTGTTGTGTATGGAGTTGATTGCCTACGGACTACAACCCTCCGGTTTATATAGACACCGGATAGGGTTAGGGTTACACAGAGTTGGTTACAATGGTAGGAGATCTTGAATCGCATCGCCAAGCTTGCCTTCCACGCCAAGGAAAGTCCCATCTGGACACGGGACGAAGTCTTCAATCTTGTATCTTCATAGTCCTGGAGTCCGGCTGAAGGTATAGTCCGGCTACCCGAACACCCCCTAAACCAGGACTCCCTCACCCTCCATCATCCCCGTCACTGACCCCCTGACCTCGAGGTGAGACCAGCCTAATCTCCATGTCAATATGAGTCCTATAAGATATTTTGAAATGATTTTTCTCATATTTTCAACCATTGAACTGCAATGACCATCAAGTTTGAATGCTGATATGATGTAGATAAAAACATATATATCTTGTGTTGCTCAAATAGGATATGTGCTTGCCCCAAGTGGTCGGTCATGTTTGCAGGTTACACCTCCAAATGGCCTATGTTTTGCCAGAGAGTTGATTAATTTCCGTTCCAGCAAATTTCAGGCGCTCGATATATCCTTTCTTAGCAAAGGTCATGCCGGATTTTTCCGTGAATTCTGGCATGACTTGTGCTAGAATATGTAGAAAATATCGAGTGGCCTAGATTTTCTAGAAAACTAATTAAACGACATTTTGGGTTGACTTTAAGAAAAAGACGTGGTAGACCGATTGTCAACCCGTGATGAATAATAATGATCTAATTTAGTTTTGTTAGTACATATATTGAATTGCACAAGTTTAATATTTGAATTATGAACATAGGAAATGTCGTCATCAAACGACGAAAGTCTCCCGGGGGAGTGCAGCTGGTGCAACGACGACCGAGGTCTGTGCGATAGGCCTCACTTTGACGAAGATCGCTGCTTCAGCATTAAGCTCCAGGAGACCTTCGATGTTGAAACGGTACGCAACGACGACAAGTGTTTTTTCGTAATTAAGCATGACTTCAACTATTTCAATCTCTAATTTTCATCTTTTACAATTCGAGTAGCTTATCCCATGCCATTCAAAACACTATGTCTTGGATAGGATGGGTTTTGAAGACCATGAAAGTTTCGAAACAAAGAAAATTCACCTAAGGACCCATCATGATATGGATTTTGAAGTAAAATTGTACAGTTCTCAGAGTGTAACCCATTTTCGTTGCACAAATTGGGAAGAAATTTGCAAAATGTATGGTTTTTATGAGGGTATACTTGTCGACATGGATCTTGATGATCCTGACATCGACCAAGACAATATGGACATTTGGGTCCTTGTTGACACACTTCCAATTCTACCGCTATGTGAGTTTCTCAAACAAAGTTAGTAACTAATTTATATTGTTTATTTCAAAATAGTTGACAGCTTATTTTCATTCTTCAAACAATGTGCGGAAGATGGTAGACAGAACCCACAACACCGATGGCTCAGAATTAACCTATCAGGAGAAAAATCATCTGATCACATTTTGTACTGATCTTGAGAATTACAATATCTATTATAAAACTCCTCCACATTATGGTCAATATGTGCCACTAGTGCACGTGTTGAACCACGGTAACATCCATGGAGATGCCATGGTAAGATTTTTTACTATTACGACATCCATGCATCTTTTTGCATAAATTCACTCATTGCTAACTACGAAGTTATTATTATGTTTTTCAACAGAAAATTCCGAACGATTGTTTGCCTCATCTGATGTATGAGAATGGTCGCCTTGATGTTTTGAACATACGGCCAGGTCATCCTCCGAATCTCACCTGTCCATATCGGATTTCTAAAACCAGTGAAGACATGAAAATCAAAGAATGGAAAAAATGTATGGACAGTCATAAGGAGGTACTTGGAAGAAACATTGTGCGAAAGGCAAGAATGGGAGACAGGATAATCTCCATTCTCCATAATGGAGACTCAGGGCCTATCTTGTTTTATGATATTTTATCTAAGAGAAGGTAGTAGGTCCTATGAGAGAGAAGTAGGTCCTAAATACAATGTGTTATTATGTGGTACAATGTGTTAGAGTTGATGATGATGAGGAGTTGTGATTATGACTAGTGACCAACTTGCTATATGATGTCTCATTGATGAAAATGATGATCAGGAGTAGGTATTATATGACAATGATGTATTATGATGATATGTTGTGAATGATATGATGATGCTGATATTTATTATATCATTGGGTGAAAAAACCATGACTAGTTTCAAGTGGATGTACATCCACTTGAAACTAGTCCATGTTTCTTTCACCTAGTGATGTAATAACTCATTATGATGTAAAAACAAACTCTAAATTGCTGATGTATGAAAACTCGTATAAAGGTGTATGAATACAACATGAAACAAAAATAAATATAATACGGAATAGTAGTAGTAGCGCGGGCCGCGAGAGGCGCTACCAGAAGCGTCTTTTCAGAGGAGCGCTACTACTAAGTGGATATAGAAGTAGCACGGTTCAGCCCACGCTACTACTAAGCTTTAGCTGTAGCGCCATACTAGTAGCACCACCACCCGCGCTACTAGTATGCCCAAAACTCGTGCTACTGCTAGGATTTTCCCTAGTAGTGATACTATCAAAATATCAAACACATATCAAGTTCACATGATTACTTGCAACATGATTTCTCCCGTGAACTCGAGAACAAAAGTAACTACTCACAAATGATAAACACATATCAAGTTCACATGATTACTTGCAACATGATTTCCCTAGTATTGAATGGCATAATGGATCTGAACATATAATCTTCCACCAAATAAACCATATAGTAATCAACTACAAGATGTAATCAACACTACTAGTGACCCACAAGTACCAATCTATAGTTCCGGTAACAAGATTGAACAGAAGCGATGAACTAGGGTTTGAGAGGATATGGTGTTATTGAAGATGTTGATGGAGATTGTCCTCCTCAAAATGGGAGAGTTGTTGGTGATGATGATGACGATGATTTCCCCCTCCGGGAGGGAAGTTCCTCCGGTGAAATCGCTCCGCTTGAGGGCAATAGTGCTCCTACCCAACTTCCGTCTTTCCGCCGGAGGGCAATAGTGCCTGCCCAACTTCCGCCTCGAGGCGGCGGCGTTTTGTCCCGAAAGTCCTCCTCTTATTTTTCTAGGTAAAAATGACTTATATACCAGAAGATGGGCACCGGAGCTGGGCGGAGGAGCCCGCAACACACCAGAGCGCGCTTGGTGACCTGGCCCGCCTAGGTGGGTTGTGCCCACCTGGTGGCCCCCCTCTAGTGTACATTGGCTCCATTATTTCACAAATAATCCATAAAAAATCTCCGTAAAGTGTCAGCTCATTTGTAATTGTGCATAATAGGTGGCCTGATGTAGCTTTTCCAGGTCCAGGTTTCCAGCTGCCAGAATTCTCCCTCTTGGTGTGTTCCTTGCAAATTATGAGAGAAAAGGCATTAGAAAACTCCAAAAAGCATCATTATGGATAAAAATATTATAAATAACAGCAAGGAAACATGATGCAAAATGGACGTATCAACCCCCCATGCTTAGATCTCGCTTGTCCTCAAGAGAAAACAAAAATCAAAAAACATGTCCACATGCTTTGAGAGAGAGGTGTTGATAAAAACAAAATACGAACATAGAAGTATCATGTTGATTATTATAACAACAGCAAAATTAAACATAGGACTTTTGTCATATACTTCTCATGAATAAGTAATAGTTCATCACACAATCGACGTATAAAGAAAAAACTCTATTAGAAATGAACAAACTATGTTCTCAGTCAACTTTGCAAATACAATTCATCATCTTTTCAGGAAGGGTCATGTGTCCGAGCCTTTGGGAAAGTCCACATACTCAACCATCATATAGTCTTCTATGATTGCTAACACTCACCTTGTACCCATGAACAAAATGTTTCAACCAGACACATAGAAAGATAGCGGCTTATAGTTTTGCCTCCCAACATACTCACCTCAAGGGTGATGTCAACAATAATAACTCCTGCTATATATATTCAATTGGACATATGTGCCTAGATCTTTCCTCACCACATGATGCTTGCCAAAGAGGAAAAATAAAAGGAATAGAGAGAAAAACTTTGACTCTTTGCATAAAAGTAAAAGATAGGCCCTTTGCAGAGGGAAGGAGAGGTTGCCATGCGCTTATTTGTTTGTATGCTCAATCCCTTAGTGCAAGAGAACGTCACGTTGTATTGCCCCTTAAGATGACAACCTTTATTATGCAGTATGTCTCTTTTATTCTTTGTCATCGAAGTTCGTACAACGCTCAATTTTATCTTACACTAAATGATCTCACACTTTCAGAAGCAATTTTTATTGCCTTTTTGCACCGATGACAACTTACTTGAGGGATCTTGCTGAATCCCTAGGTAGGTATGGTGGACACTTGAAGATGATTTGGGTTTAAGGGTTTTGGATGCACAAGTAGTATCTCTACTTAGTATGGGATTTTTGGATAGCAATGATAGGGGGCAAACATCACATGTTAAAGGATCTATGACAATATTACTTCTATGTGAATACAAACAAACATAAATCATTAAGTTGTCTTCCTTCTCCAACATCAGCAATTTTGGCATAGAATATTTTGATGAGGGCTCATAATCACAAAAGATTTCTAGGATAGTATATATATGTGTGTGTGTGTGTGTGTGAATCTTCTCCTCCCTTATTAATTATTTCATGAGTTGCATCATTGACTAATGCTATGTTTGTCAATCTCTAATAAAATTTTCTACTTATACTTTTCCTTATGCGGTGCCATCACCTACCATAGGATTAGTATATAATCTTGTTGATTTATTTCCTTTCTTCATTTATTTCCTTTCTCTTTTTCTTTCTTTATTTCTTTTCTTTATTTGCAACATGAAAGTAAAGAAAGAAAAAACTCAGACTAACTTTATTATATAACTTGCACACGATTACAAGGATAGATCACTAAGCAAAATCTTAAGGAAGAAGGGATCGAACTACACTTTATATCATCTAAAAGCAAATGATCGAACTAAAATAAGTAAAATAAAAAATATAGTGGGTTGATATGATATCGGGGCACCTCCCCCAAGCTTGGTGGAAGCCAAGGGGAGTGCCCACACCCCATACTCAATTCTCTTTTGGTGGTGAAGAAGATGGTGGTGGTGATGAAGAAGAAGCCTTGTCCTCAGATTTCCATGGCAATGGTGGTGGTGAGAAAGTGCGGGGTTCCCCTTTTGCTTCCTCCAGCTTCTGACGGAGAATAAAATTTTCCTTCATAAACTCACAATTATAGATCTCGAGTTTTATTATCCTCTTGCATAACGCCTCCATGCTCTCATCCTTGAACAGGGAAGGAATCGACTCATCTTCTTCCTCCTCGGAGGTCCAGCTATTGTGCCCCTCATCCCCATAGGACTTAGGGTTTGCGATGAGATTATCAACATAGCTCTCGCCCTCAGAGTCTTGGGATGACATATTTTCAAAACTATGCCGGAAATAGCAAGAAAAGATAACAGAGGATTTCTTCGCGATACGATGATCAACATGTTCTGGAAGTATATATAGATTTTTTATCATGGAGGACAAGTATATGGTATAAAAACAGAGTACGGAAGGTGTCCCAAGTGGGCACAAATGACCTAGGCGCACCCTGGTGTCTTGTGCCCACCAGGGGATGCTTCCCACAAGTTTCTTTATTTCCAAAATTTTAAAATATTCTAAAACTGATAAACAATGTTTTTGCGGATTTTTTGGAGTCCGTTTACTGACCGTATCACGTACCTCTTTATTTTCATGATTCTGGAGTGTTCCGGAAGGACTCTTCTATGTGTTCTTCCGGCGTCAAAGTTTTGATAATATTACTTTCAACATTGATAGGTGTACCTGAGATATAATGCTTTATTTGTTCCGCATTGACAACCTTCGGGTTAGTACCTTCGGAGTTATTTATTTTGATGGCTCCAGACCTTCGAAAATATGTGTATACCCATTAGAGGAAGTGAAAGGTCCCATGTAATCAAATCCCCAAACATCAAATGGTTCAACAGCAAGTGAATAATTCATAGGCATTTCTTGATGCTTACCGATATTACCTATTCTCTGACATTCATCACAAGAAGAGACAAACTTACGGGCATCCTTGAAGAGAGTAGGCCAATAGAATCCGGATTGCAATACCTTGTAAGAAGTTCTATCTCCAGCATGATGCCCTCCATAAGCCTTGGAGTGACATTTCCATACGATTTGTCCCTATTCATGCTCAGGTACACAATGTCTAATAATACCATCTACTCCTTCTCTATAAATATGTGCATCATCCCAAAAGTAATGTCTTAAATCATAGAAGATTTTTTTTCTTTTGCTGGTATGTAAAGCTATGTGGTAAATATTTGGCAACAATGTAATTAGCATAGTCAGCCTACCAAGGAGTACCATTAGCAACATTTATTGCAGCTAACTGCTCATCAGGAAAACTATCATCAATAGGTAGTGGGTCATCAAGCACATTTTCAAGCCTAGACAAATTATCAGCTACGGGGTTCTCAGCTCCTTTTCTATCAATGATATGTAAATCAAATTCTTGTAACATGAGAACACAACGAATAAGTCTAGGTTTAACATCTTTCTTTTCCATAACATATTTATTAGCGAGATGGTCTGTGTGAACAGTTACTTTGGAATCAACAATATAAGGTCTAAATTTATTACAAGCAAACACCACTGCTAGGAATTCTTTTTAGTACTAGCATAATTTCTTTGAGCACTGTCTGGAGTTTCACTAGCATAATTAATAACATTGAGTTTCTTATCAACTCTTTGTCCTAGAACAGCACCAACAACATAATCACTAGCATCACACGTAATTTAAAAAGGCATGTTCCAATCGGGTGGTTGAACAATAGGTGCAGATATTAAGGAATTATTGAGTGTTTCAAAGGCTTCTAAGCAATCATCACCAAAAACAAAAGGAATATCCTTTTGCAAAAGATTAGTAAGAGGGCTAGACATTTTAGAAAAGTCTTTGATAAATCTCCTATGGAAACCAGCATGACCTAGAAAACTACGAATACGTTTGTTGTCCTTAGGACATGGAATTTTCTCAATTCCATCAACCTTAGCTTGGTCCACTTCAATACCTCTTTCAGAAAATTTTTACCCAAGAAAATGCCTTCATTAACCATAAAGTGGCATTTTTCCCAATTCAAGACAAGATTTGTTTGTTCACACCTCTATAGAACTCGTTCAAGATTGCTTAAAGAATCATAGAAAGACTTCCCATAAACAGAAAATTCATCCATGAAAACCTCAACAATCTTTTCACAAAAGCCAGAGAATATAGCAGCCATACATCTTTGAAAGGTAGCAGGTGCATTACATAAACCAAAAGACATGTAAAAGTAGTCATTTCTTGATAAGGTTGAGAGACAGGTATTTGTGAAAAGCCAGAGTATCCATCTAGAAAGCAAAAGTGTGTGTGCTTAGATAATCTTTCAAGCATTTGATCAATAAAAGGCAAGGGGTAATGATCTTTTCTAGTTGCTTTGTTTAATTTTCTGTAATCAATTACCATTTCTATATCCTGTAACAATTCTTTGTGGAATAAGTTCATTTTTATCATTAGGAACAACAGTAATACCTCCTTTCTTAGGGACACAATGAACGGGACTTACCCATCTACTATCCGCTATAGGATAGATTATACATGCTTCCAGAAGTTTTAGGAGTTCCGTTCTTACCACTTCCTTGATTTTTGGATTCAACCGACATTGGTGATCAACAACGGGTTTAACATCAGGTTCCATATTAATTTTTGCTGACATAGAGTGGGACTAATGCCCTTTAAATCATCAAGAGTATATTCAATAGATGCCCGATGCTTCCTTAGAACATTCAATAATCTTTATTCTTCATGTTCTGAAAGGTTAGCACTAATAATAACAGGATATATCTTCTTTTCATCGAGATAAGCATATTTCAAAGTGTTTGGCAATTGTTTTAATTCAAACACAGGTTCACCTTTAGGTGGAGGAGGACCTCCCAAAGCTTCAATAGACAAATTGTGTTTAAGTAGAGGATGTTGTTCAAAGAAAACTTTATCTATTTCATTTCTTTCATGCATATGTAAATCATTTTCATGGTCTAGCAAATATTGTGGTAAAGGATCGGTAGGTGGAACCGCAATAGAAGAAATACCAATCAATTCATCCTTACTAGTCAATTATTTTTCATGATGATTTCTATTAAAATTGAACAAATTAAACTCATGAGACTCATTACTAAAGCTAACACCAACAGTTTTCTTACAATCTATCTTAGCATTAACTGTATTCAAGAAGGTCTACCAAAGATAATGGGACAAATGTCATCTTATGGGGAACCAAGAACAAGAATATCAGTAGGGTATTTTATTTTCCCACACAAGACTTCAACATCTCTAACAATCCAAATTGGTGATATGGTGTCTCTATTATCAAGCTTAATAGTAACATCTATTTCTTCTATCTGAGCAGGTGCTATTTCTTTCATGATTTCTTCATATAAAGTGTAAGGAATAGCACTCACACTAGCACACATGTCACATAAACCATGATAACAGTGATCTCCAATTTTAACTGAAATAACATGCATGTCAACAATAGGTCTATGTTTATCTCTTTTATCTGGTTTAGCAATTCTAGCAGCTTCTTCACAGAAGTAAATAGCATGCCCATCCATATCTTCTTCCAAGAGATCTTTAACCATAACAATACTAGGTTCAACTTTAATTTGTTCATTAGGTTTAGGTGTTCTAATATAGCTTTTGTTAACCATAGTTGAAACTTTAGCATGTTCCTTAATCCTAACAGGGAAAGGTGGTTTCTCAATATAAGAAGGAACAACTGGATCAACATTATAAAGTATAGTTTCTTCTTTAACAGGTACTGGTTCTTTAATTTCTTATTTAATAGGTGGGTGATATTTAAACCACTTCTCCTTAGGGAGTTCAACATGAGTAGCAAATGATTCACAAAAGGAGGCTACTATCTCAGAGTCAAGTCCATATTTAGTGCTAAACTTTTGAAAAGCATCGGTATCCATAAAAGGTTTAACACAATCATACTTAAGTTTAATACCTGGCTCTTTACCTTCGTCGAGTTCCCAATCTTCAGAGTTGCGTTTAATTCTTTCTAGAATATCCCACCGAAATTCAATAGTATTTTTCATAAATGAACTAGCACAATAAGTATCAAGCATGGTTTTATCATTATGAGAAAGCCGAGCATAAAAATTATGGATAATAATTTATCTTGAGAGCTCATGATTGGGGCATGAATATAACATTGACTTATGCCTCCCCCAACCAAGAGTGATACTTTCTCCTTCACGAGGCCAAAAATTATATATATAATTCCGATCACGATGAACTAGATGCATAGGATAAATTTTTTGGTGGAACTCAAGTTTCAAACGATTGCAATTCCATGATCCAATATCATCACATAGCCTATACCATGCCAATGATTTTCCCTTCAAAGATAAAGGGAAAACCTTTCTCATAACTTCATTTTCGGGTAAACCTACAATCTTAAACAATCCGCAAATTTGTTCATGTATTAAGTGCATATCAGAATGTTCAGTTCCATCTCCTACATAAGGATTAGCTAGCAGTTGTTCTATCATACCCAAAGGAATTTTATATTCAATATTTTCAGTAGGTTGAGGGGTAGCTAATTGTTGTGCCAGACGAGGTGAAGATAGCCCGAACAAACTCCTCAAAGGATTGTTTTCCATAGTAACAAGTGACAATAAATTTCAGCACACTATATAAATGTTTCCTTACCAAATTCAACTTACCAAAGGCACTTCACTCCCTGACAACGGCCCCAGAAAATAGCCTTGATGACCCACAAGCATAAGGGATCAATTTTAGCTCCTTTCGATATGTAAGAGTGTCGAACCTAACGAGGAGCAGAAGGAAATGACATGTAGTTTCCAGTAAGGTATTGTCTGCAAGTGCTGAAATTGTAAGTAGCGGAGTAGTTTGATAGCAAGATAATTTGTAACAAGCAAGTAACGATAATAGTAACAAAAGTGCAGCAAGGTAGCACAGTACTTTTGAGGCAAAGTACAGGCCAAAACGGTCTCTTCTGATAAGCAAAGCGTTATTGAGGGTACACGAGAATTTCATCTAGTCACTTTCATCATGTTGGTTTGATTTGTGTTCACTACTTTGATAATTTGATATGTGGGAGGACCGGTGCTTAGGTGTTGTTCTTACTTGAACAAACCTCCTACTTATTATTAACCCTCCCGCAAGCATCCGCAACTAAGGGAATAGTATTAACAATAAATTCTAACCATAGCATTTAACTTTTGGATCCAATCGGTCCCTTACGAAATAGCGCATAAACTGGGGTTTAAGCTTCTGTCACTCTCGCAACCCACCATCTATTAGCTACTCCACAATGCATTCCCTTAGGCCGAAATATGGTGAAGTGTCATGTAGTCGACGTTCACATGACACCACTAAGGGAATAACAACATACATACTATCAAAATGTCAAACACACGTATCAAGTTCACATGATTACTTGCAACATGATTTCTCCCGTGACCTCAAGAAAAAAAGTAACTGATCACAAATGATAAACATGTTCATGATCACAGGAGTATTAAAAAGCATAATGGATCTGAATTTATAATCTTCCACCATATAAACCATATTGTAATCAACTACAAGATGTAATCAACACTACTAGTCACCCACAAGTACCAATCTATAGTTTTGGTAACAAGATTGAACACAAGAGATGAACTAGGGTTTGAGAGGAGATGGTGCTGTTGAAGATGTTGATGGAGATTTCCCTCCGCAAGATAGGAGATTTGTTGGTGATCATGATGATGATGATTTCCCCCTCCGGGAGGGAAGTTCCCCCCGCGGAATCTCTCTGCCAGAGGGCAAAAGTGCTCCTGCCCAAGTGCCGCCTCGAGGCGGCGGCGCTTCATCCCGAAAGTCCTCCTCTTATTTTTTTTCTATGTCAAAATGACTTATATACCAAAAGATGGGCACCAGAGGTGGGCCGAGGAGGCCACAAGCCACTAGGGCGCGACTGGGGGGCCTGGCGCGCCCAGGTGAGTTGTGCCACCCTGGTGGCCCCCTCTCGTGTTTATTGGCTCCAGTATTTCTCAAATAATACATAAAAAATCTCTCTAAAGTTTCAGCTCATTTGGAGTTGTGCAGAATAGGTGGCCTGACGTAGCTTTTCCAGGTCCAGATGTCCAGCTGCCGGAATTCTCCCTCTTGGAGTGTTCCTTGCAAATTATGAGAGAAAAGGCATTAGAATTACTCCAAAAGCATTATTATGGATAAAAACATTATAAATAACTATAAGAAAACATGATGCAAAATGGACGTATCACGCTTCAAGTTTTATCAACAGCAAGCATGGTGCTACCAGAACTGGGAGGTTCGGGCGAAGGCATACAACGTGGGAGAGCTCATCCTCCTCCCCGAGAAGGAGAGGCACAAGCCTTCACCATAATGGGAGGTCCCTTTCATTATAGATGAAGTACTCGCAGGAGGGGCATACCGCCTTCGCAGCCCATCAACTAACCGCCTTGAACCCAACCCGTGGAACGCCGCTCGGCTTCGGCATTTCTATGCGTAGTCCGGGGTTGTCATCACCACTCCTCGATTTTCCATCGGTTTTACATATTTCCTTGTGTTATTCTTGGAGTTTTAACCTCCCGACCTAGAGTTCGGATAAATCATATCATGGGAGGTCACCACTATGCATGTCTTCGGATGTACTATCCTGCTTTACCTGGGAGCTCCTTTTAGGGGGGCCAATTACAATATTCGTCTCACAAACTCTTTTATGTTTTTTGAACTAATGTCCTTGTCATATCTTTCAAACCATTATATCCACCTATTTGACTTACGTCCTTTGCCAAGCTGGGTTGCCTGGCTCCTGTGTTTACCCGTACGTTTCCGATTGTTTCGACTATGAAGTAAAGGGAGCACGTCTAAGATTGTTACGCCCCGGTAATCTGGACACGTACCTCAGACGGGTGAAGCCTGAATCTAGCATTCTTACAGAAAATAATGGGTCGGCCTCAAGGGAAGTGAAAATTACCAGGCGCTAGCTACTAGACCACTATTCTTGGTTCCTAAAAACCACGGACATCCGTGTATCACCGGCATCTGGACTCACGGCTTATGGTCAACATGCCACACCCGTAGAAAGGAACACTTGGAGGAACTATTTTCTTCGGAAGATGTTTCTTAAGTTACGTAGTAATATAACATAGCTTGTTGCGCACGTTTTGTCTGTTTACACCAAATGGGCAGATTGCCTGGTTTCTGCAAGCATTCCTTGTTCATCATGGCATATAGTTCCAAACACTCCCCGATCACTGGTCGGGGAGGCGGAAGCCGATGGCTGGTTAAGACAACGTTTTTATCGCGGATGGAGATGGCATGATGTAAAGTACATGGATACATAGAATCACGCACCGTACTCTTTATCAATACTTTCTATCAAACTGTCCAATGCACAATCTTGTTGAGAGTACAAGCAGCAGACATTACTTGGTCGTCTATTAAGCTTAGAGGTATTTCCCACCCATCCGGCCCCACGGGTCCAACTCGAGCCATATGTTCAGACTCGAGTTTGGTGAACCGGGTCTTCACCATTACCCAGGCCTCGTGTGCTCCTTCCTGGCAGGCCAATTTCTTCCATGATTCAAAGCACCGCCTCGCCCCTTTAAAGCAGCTAGCCAGCTCATCAGTGCTCTTTGACGGTACTTCCAGCGGCCTTAATGCCTTAACCATGCTTTTCATGGCCTTTCGGGCTCTCTCATATATTCTGGTCAGTTCCTTCAAAAGGTCCCACTAAAGGAACCGGCCTCCTATTCCAGCCATCCTATCAGGAGACCTAGCAAACTTGGGCATCATGTTTCTTCAAAATATTGTGATCATCCACATACATGCAATATCGAATTTCTGACTTACCGGATACGCCACCTTTTAGCTTCTGGTTCTCCTCCAAGGCTTGCGCCAATTGAGATTTCAAACTCTTTATTTCTTCGGCTTTTCGCTGATTTTTCGCTTTGAGGTCATTCTTCACCTCATGAATTCGTGTCAGCACTTATCTGCCAGCCTCCAGGTACTTCCGCAATTGGCTCATCAATTCGGTGGCTATAGAGACATCATGGTGTTAATACGCAGGAAACACCATATAGTTTTTAAGCATTCTAAAGCTTTCCCACTTACCAGGAATTTTGCTGGTATCTTTCTTGGCCGCTTCTAGTTCGGCTTTAGTATCGGCCAACTGTGTTCGGCTCACCTCGAGGTCTTCGGATAACTTGTTCTTCTGTTCCCTCGCAGCCTACAAAATCAAGATAATAAAAATCCTTAACTCAGTCGTCCCTCCCAAATTAAGGCTTGGGGACTACTAGGTTAGGGATTATGATATGCTCTTAAGCTTTTTAAATCTTCCACCTGCACTTTGGGAGAAAAAAGACCAGCGATCCTTTCAAGCCATGTTCGGGCCGCTCCAAGGTACGCGTCCCTCGAATTAAATGCATTGAATTCCTGGTTGGTGAAGGATGCGTGACGTAATAATTCCCTCCAGCAGCTGTGATTCATCACACTCTCAACTTTGGAATTGGTAACCAAGACATCGTCTGGATCCTCATGAGGTGCGCTTGCTGCTGCATGTCCCGCATGGCCCCCAGCCTGTGTCGGGTTTTGGATCCGATAACACGTTAATAGCCCCGACCAATGGGAAATTTCCATGTGTAAAATTCTTATTGGCCGGACGAAACACGTGTCAGCTCGTTAGTGGGTCAGATAGGCGCCTATGATACGTCGACACGTGGCACGGCCCAACAGAGGCCCATTCTTGTGCAAAGGCCGGCCCGTTTTACTTGGTCAAAAGGTGGCGGGCCGGCCCATGGAAAGCTTGTTAACGACATGTTCGCATATAGCCCATTTATAGCCCGCTAACCCAAGGCCCGTTACGCCCTATCCGAATTAGGCCCAGTAGCGTCATCTAGGCCATCCAATATGATTCTAGGCCATTTTCACTTCTGGCCCATGTATGGCCCAAGACGTCTTTCGGCCCATATGAGGCCCTATGTAACTCTTGGCCTATTAACAGCCCGTGGTGAAACTGGCCCGTAATGAACAGTGTATCACTTTACACCCATTAACGGCCTGTGGTGAAACTGGCCCGTAATGAACAGTGTATCACTTTATACCCATTAACGGCCCGTTATTCCGTTGGGTCGTTTCCAGCCCATGTTATCTTTCGGCCTTCTCAGAGCCCATTTATTCTTGGGCTCATTTCCAGCATTTGTTTACTTACAGCCCGTTACTGTCATTTTCTGCTTGTGGGCCAAATTCAGCCCGTGGTTACAGTTGGCCCGTTTGTGGTCCGTTAATACGTTGGGCCGTTTTCATAGCGTCATAAAATACGGCCTATTAACGATGGCCCATTACGGTCGGCCCATGAACGGATAATTCCAATTCTAGCCCGTTTAGGGCCATAATGCGGCCTGTTATTGGCCCATGTTTGGCCAATCGATCATACGGCCCGTACAAGGCCCATTGATGATACGGCCCGTAGAAGGCCCATTGTTTCTACGGCCCGTAGAAGGCCTATTGTTTCTACGTCCCGTAGAAGGCCCACTGTTTCTACGACCCGTAGGAGGCCCAGTGTCACTACAGTAAATATTAGCCCATGGTTATTGTGGCCTAGTTTTAAAAAATAGGTTATTCCAGCCACTAGTTAACCGCGGAAAAAGAACTGGAATGAATGCAAGCAAGCAAATAAACAAGACAACGAGGAAATAAATAAGCAAGCAACTAATGCTAGGCTATCACGGCTATTACACATAATACATCCACTGGGCATCAAATTTCGCCACCAGTGCAAATATAGGGAACAAAGCAGCATATCATATACACTGGCTGTCAAAATTGGCCACCAGTGCGAATAAATGTGGCAGCAAAACAAGAGCATAACTGAAACAACTTCAGAAGAGCTCAAGAAACGTTATCCTGGGTATCCACCATGCTGGCAATAAGCTTAGCAAGCTGATTAGCTTTGTCCTGTTTGGCGCTAAAATCCTCCAACGCTTGTTGTTGCACCAGAAAGTATGCATCTAAATGCTCCAGGGACTTCCGCGGTCCTTCCGCTTCTTGTCGCAGCACAGCTGATCGATGTCTTTCAGCTTGTAGTTGAGACTCAAGAAACCGAACTGATTCAGATAGTGAGTTTGAATAGCTTGTGCAAGCGGTAGTCTGCATTACTTCCTTTACCGTTTCTTAATAAGGCACTCTTCCCCAATATTCTGTCAGCATTCTAAAAGAAGAAACAAGTAGACACATAAATAGTTTAGCATGTACTAGTATATGAAACTCATTTCGGTGAACCAGTTCATTAGTAAGGTGGACAGGATTAAACTACCAAGTCTTCTATTGCCAAGTACTAGTACATAATAAAAGCATCAAACAAACATATATCTATGTCCTATGGTAGCAATGGAATCTTAAATTAGAATAGTTGTTCTTCAGGTTTAGGCACTTGTTCTACATGAACAGAGTACAGTAAGACGCAAGAATATAATAATTAAAAATAGAAAATGAGCTCATAGACCTTACCACATTCTTGGTTCGGGACCAGTACAGAACCACGCGTTCCCAGTCATCGTCCATTAAATGTGTCTAAGGAGAACGTAAGGGAATTTGATGAGTTTCTTTGCCGGTGAAGTACGTTTTCTTCAGGTAATTCCAATACTGCCACCAAGCATTCTTGAAGATAGCAGAGGTATTAGCACAGGTTACCTCATCCTGAGTTTCCAAATCGATCCTTCTCAATAGAGAAAAATGGGAAAATTTGCTGTATTATAACCATCATGGAGGTAGGATGTATGGGAAGAAGCAAAGTAATTGCCATGAATAACATTACTTACACATAACTCCTGGACAAACACCTGCAACTGGCATTTTCCTTCATCTACAATATAATATTTCCAAGATGGGAAGATACGCACATACGATTTGACAACATCAAATGCGATAGATGTTAACTACGACTAGCTGGTTGTGCTTCCTCCACAGGAATAAGCGTACTAACTGGTGGAGTTGGGGTTCACCGTGATAGTACTAGCCCTTTGGGCACTGGAGCTGCCTAACTAAGTGCTCTTGTTTGGGATCTCTCTGGTGGAGATGGTGCTGTGTCAACAGGAACTGGGTTACTCTCGGCTGGGGTTGTGGCTAGATTGGGTGAAGCTGGTTCTCTGTCCATCGTAGTAGGGGTACAATCTGCGAGAGTTTGGGTTATGTGTGGTAGGGCTGGTTCTTGTGCATGTACAACCGGGGTGCTATCTCCACCAAGAGGTAGCATTGTTTTATTTGAAGGCCGTGTTTTTAGTCCGCTAGATACTTGCATCACCCGCTCCAATTCAAATGGCTGATAAACAGGAAATATAGTTGAATGTACAGACATTGTATGTGAGACAGATGCAATAGATAGTGTGGAAAAAATAGGGCATGAAATAGTTGACATGTATATTGTTTAACTAAAACGGATAGCATGACATGATTTCACATATATGATGTCTATCTAAACTGGATAGCATAGCATAACATAATTCAAAGATATGATGAATAACTAAACAGGATTGCATGACATAATTCACCTACATGTTATCTCAGTAATCAGGATCACATCATTTAATTCACATATGTGATTTATATGCTAAATAGAGGGCATTCGATATGATGTCTGAACTAAGAACATGGTGTTGAATATTGTGTATATGATGTCTAAACAATGCGATGCAAGACACCGTATTCATGATATGAGCAGTATAACTGTGCCAAGTTAGAGCATACACCTCAGTGGGTGAATAGGACTGGTCATCTGTCTCTGAATCCATCTCTGAGCAGCTATCGGGACCCAACAAGAGATCTGCTTCGATAGGTAGCACTATCTGCTCTGAAGGCCTTGTTTTTACTCCAGATTTTTCCATCTCCCACCCAAATGGCTGATTCACAGGAAGAGTAGTTTAATGTACAAACATTGTTGAAAAATGGAAATGTAATGAAGAAAAGGATGGGCAAGATATCATTCAAATATATGATGCCTGGTTAAACAGGATGGCATTGCACATTTCACATATATTATGGCTGGCTAAAAGACATGAGACTGCATAATTCCCATATATGATATACAAACTAAACAGGTGGCATTATAGAACATGTCTAAACTAAGCAGATGACATATATGATGTCAAAAGTAGGCACTGCAAGGCAACATATGCATGATATGACTAACATCATCATGCCAAGGTAGAGCAGACACCTTGGGGGGTAAATAGGAGTGGTCAGCGGCGTCCGAATCCGCCTCAAAACAGATATCTTCCTCTGGATTACAATCTGGAGAGGGGTGGGGAGGGTTTGCCAATGAACCCACCATGGAGCGATGTCTGCATGACATTGTATTGCCGTGCAAAACTCTTCTCTTTTTCTCTACATGTTCAGCATGACTGTGTACAATATCTGACATGCATACGAAAAAAATATGGTGAGATTATGTAAGGAGAGCATGCAGAAATTTAGAGTGATGGTAACAACCAGTGGATCGATGTTTTTTCATTGAACCAAAATAGCCCTAATGGATCGACGTGAATGTATAGTAATAAGTGATGCAACAAGTGTACAACCTCTTTGCCGTAGCCATGTCCACCACAGCATCATTGGGTTGGTCGCTGAAGCAGTTGAGGTAGAGGTGGCTGTCGGAGGTGTGGAGGAAGATCTGAGGAATCTGTAGACGGCGTCCAGGGCACTGCTCTGTTGTGACGGATCGTTCTATCGTTGGAGCAGCTCTAGTGAGCCGTAACACGTCAAGGCTGAAGCAGCACAAGACAGATACCGTCAATCTCAAGTGGGATTCTAATAGCATCTCCAATAGATGATGTAAAATGGATGTAAAATTAACATCACCAAAAACCACCGGACAACAACAGATGAGGTAAAATCTGTTGACTCAGAACTTAATTGTCGAAACTGAAATTTACTGTGGAATATGAATGCTACTGTCGAAACTGAACGCAATGGTAGCAGAGAGGCACTTGACATGTAGTTTAGGGAGGGCCTGGAGTTCATCTTCAACCTGCACCCCCTTGAGCCGCCAACCACCACCGGCCAAACCGCCAGCCCCATCGCCGCCTCACCGCCCCTAAACAACTCGCCACCGCCGCCCCGGCCAGCCCTCTAGGCCCCCCGCCCCCACCCTGAACCCTAAGATAGATAGTGGGGTACCTCTCTGGCGAGCCCCCGTCCCCGCTGCGGGTGGTTCTTCCTTAACTCCGGCGAGCCCCCCCAACCCCTGAAAATCGACTGACCCGAAAGTCGATTCAGTCGATTGAAGTGTGGCTTAATCGGAGCAGAGCAGCAGCACAAGCGAGGGGGAGAGCAGCAGTAGCAGCCGGGCGAGCGAGCGATCGACCGAGAGCCGGAGCAGCAGCAACAAATCCGGCAGGTATGGACGTCGTCGCCGAAGGGGCCTCGCACTGTGGGAGAGTCGCCGTGGAGATGTTGCCCACGGCGCCGGCTTCAAGGTAGCTGCTCCATGGGGGTGCGGGATGGAGCACCGTCGGCGCCGGGGAGGTCGAGTTAAGTAAAAGGTGCGATGCGATGAGTGTACAACCTCTTTGGTTGTGCCAAGTAGGCCTCGGCTTCGTCCGAGGAGTTGGTGAGGATGTTGCAGTTCTAGTGGAGCAGGTTAAGGCGGCGCTGTGGGGATGGAGCAGCCGCGATAGACGAGGCGATCATCGGAGCAGCTCCTTGGAGGTGGAGGACGGGGCGGCTGAACCGACGAGACGGCGAGATGGACGAGGGATCCTCATCCGGGGAGGTGGACGAGGGACGTCGAGCTGTTGCGCTGAATGACGTTGTTGGGGAAGAGGCTCCGGCTGGGCAGCGGTGACGTGGCAGACGGAGGAGGGTGGGGTTTCGCGGCTGGAGTGGAGAGGTTATGGCGGCCTCGGATTTCGAATGGCGAAAAGGGGGCGATGGGAGGGGGTGAAGCATGACTTAGGAACGCACTTGTCCAAAATGTAGGGTGTGTTACAAAAGTACCCCCCCACCGATTTGAACTAGCGGCCCTTTCGGCTCAGGGTTAGAAGGGGGATTTCACGTGTCGAGATTTGGCAGCTGGAGGGAGTTTTCGCGCGTGTTGTAATTTCGGGATAGCAAGGCGCGGGTTGTGAAGGCGCCAGTTTTGGGAGCACGATATCTGAATTTTCGGGATATAACAAGACGCGGGTTGAATTTTAGGGACAGGCCTAACGTGTAGTAATATTGTACTTGTACATACCAAATCAATTCGAACTTCCCTCAACCAAAAAAAACGTAAAAAAATAAAACTATTCACACCACACAAAGAGAGAGTCTTGCCCCATTTTACTATACAAATGCTATTCAAAGCTACTCCCTCCTTCCATCTATATAGGGCCTAATGCGTTTTTCGATGCTAACTTTGACCAAATATTAGAGCAATGATATATGACATGCAACTTACACAAAGCACACCGTTAAATTCGTTTGTGAAAGGTTCTTTCAATGATATAATTTTCACATTGTGCATGTCATGTACTATTAATCTTGTCAATAGTCAAAGGCGGTCTTAAAAATCTCATTACGCCCTATATAGATGGAAGGAGGGAGTATGAATCCATGTTATGTCCGATTAAATTTTTTCGCTTGCTGTATAATGCATGTAACCTACTCATACCAACATTTTAGTGCATTCCAAATGTCTATACTACCGCTGCAATTCGAACTAAATTTGAATTCGTTTCTCTATTTCAATAAGAATCTACAATCATGATTGTTGCCAACTTCAACCATCATAGTTTCCTTGCTATCCGCCAGATATAAATCAGACGGCCGATAATGCAGGATGGCAGGCACACCATCATCAACAACTCCGTTTTTTATAAGAGTAGAGATAAAACATATTAAATGTAGTATACCATGTTCATAACCACACCATGTGTATCACCGTTATATATATTCACACATCCGTCGGTTTGAAACACTATGATAAATTCTTCAAATATCCGAATTCGCTTTTTATAATGAAGTATATATTATCTCTATTCGTATTTTACACCCACACAACCCTCTTATCTTTGTAGCTAGCGCTAACTTTCTCTTGTGCATGCACACGCCCGCATCCCTCTCACCCTCTCTCAGAATTCTCTAGCTCCATCGCGCAAATTTGTCTTTTCACTTTAGGTCGTTCACCCACGGTGGGTGTAGGCCCCCTAGCTCCTTCTTTACGGCACACATCGATCGATATGCCTCTCTAGCTAGGTGTCTCTAGCACAAACACAAGCTTCCCCTCTTCTCTTGTCACCGTCCATGCCTCACTCCCACCACTCTTTTCATCGTTCTCATACTCGCACACTCCTCCCCTCGATATAGTATGCCTCTCGTACCACCTCCTACATGCATCCCTCTCTCTCTATCCTTCTCCTCGTGCCTCATTTGCTTCTAACACACACATGCATGTATACCGATCGATCTCCCAACATATACCTAGATCGACTTTAACTACCCCCCATCGATTGACGTACCTCACAAGTTATGTCTCTCCTTTATCTTACAAAGGGCGATTGATCTTCCTATGTAGTTATGTCTGCTTACCACAGCCACATCGCCCCCCTCATCATTCGTGCATGCATACTAACTCGTCTCTCACATGCACGTGCACAGACAACAAGCAGACATCTCCTCTCTTATTGATATTGCAGGCGTGCCCTCCGTTTGTCTAGCAAGCATATCCCACAATTTTTTAGAAGCAACTCCACTACCACCCTCTCCAACACTCTAGCTCTGTCTCTCTCCCAACCTTATCCATCTGCTGCACATATGCATGGATGCCGATCGATCTCCCTTAATACATGAGGCAGATCGATCTCCTTAATACATGAGGTAGGCCTCTCTCCTCCCCCACAAATATACCAGCCATTGTACCTCTATAGTAAATTTGGCCTCCCTCTTCCCCCACCACACACTGATAGTCGAGCACTGCAGGTAGGTATCCATGCCACAAAGACAAACTGCACATGTCCCATCTCACGTTCCAGTAGGCCAGCCACGCTATATCTTTGACGTGGGCACACACAAATTCGATGGCACTCTTTATCGATCACGTGCGCGCACACACACACATCATCCCTCTCTTTGATTCTATGGACACCTCAAGCCGATGATACCTCCACTCTCTTCTCGTGGATCGCCCCCTCTATATATATTTTATATCCAGGACTCTATTTCACACACATTGCATATGTTAAATTTTTTGATTGACCCCCACACACAAAAAAACTCTCAAGAACCCACACAATATATCTCTCTAGGTTTGTATCTCTCTCACACAACCCCACGTAGGTGGTGTACGTATACAAGAAGAGAATAGGTGCATCATGCACGTACTCACGCTTCGTGCCCAGCCACACCCGCCCGAGTACACGGTGGAGCTCATTTCTCCGCAGAAGCTGAATTTGTTTTTTAAACATCAAGTGGCCAGAGACTCGAAAACTTATTTTCCCATTAGTGACTTGTCAGGGAGGTGCATTTTAGTTTGTACGATAATGCTGCATCCACCTAAAGTAACGAAAGTTCTTACGTAAACTTCCTAGTAATTCCCTCTTCGTAGGTGCAACATTACTCCTAACATTTGTAATATCAGTTTGTAATATTGGCGTGTCCTATTCCTGTGTTTTCAAAATCCTGCGAATCAAACAGGTCCTGAGTTGGTGATGATGTTGTGCCTCCCATCTTTCACTAATAGCTGTCGGATCTAGATCTAACGCATACAAACCAAGCTTCTCCATTTTTGCAAAAAGATGCCCGCACTTGTTCCCTATTTACAAACAACTCCTTGTCTCTCACAATCTAGGAGTAGAAGCCCGTGGAAAAATCTGGCGTGATGGCCGCTGCCGAAGTCGTCCACCCCCAATCTTGGTGTTCCGTGCAATGCATGGGCATCTACGCACGGGAAATTATGTCGAACTGGGCTAGTTGTAAGCAGGCTAGCTCTATAGCCATGATGATAGTGACTGCAGACGGTGAGGCTGACTATGGTATGCCGAACATGGCGCCTATACTCAGGTGTCATCTCCGGAGCAGGGTCTTGTCACTTCACTATGAGGAGCAGCACGTAATAATTTGACCAACAGGTAGTACAGTGCTTGTACTCCTACTACTACATTGGTAGTACTACTACTAGTACTAGTAGCACCACCGTCTGGATTTAGGAGTACTACCACGTCCACCGGCACCGTGAAACATCTCCAGGTAATATTGCTTGAGGCCGCTAGGGCGAGGGGCCGCTTGGACGACAGCTTCGTCTCCTTGTTCGACGAGGTCCTTGTCGGTTTCCTCGGCAAGTTCACCATCGTCAAGAAGCTTGCAGATGAATTTGACGTAAGCCTCCAGCCGACGCGCCCAGGCTCTGCGATGCCTGCCACCCTCAACGGCCACTATGGTAACAACCTCTTTGACGCACTGGTGGCCCTGCGATTGCCCGCCGTCACGCTGGAGAATGTCCACCTCGAGGTCGCGTTCGCTGCGCAGCGCCTGGCGAGCAAGACACCATCGACATGATCACCCACGTCTACGCGCAAATCGTCCACAAGGACTACTACATGCAAGAGGAAGACGATAGGATGCTGGCCTTCTTGGAGCGCTGGGCAACCTTGGACCGCACTGTTCAGCAGCACGTTGAGCTTGCTGCCAACGCCGTTGCTCCTCACACGTCGGTTGGTGACCCGGTGAACTAAGGCGTGAGGATGTCATTGAACGTTGATGGATCCGTATGTATTTTTATCTTTCTGTCAAATCCATGTAGTAGTATATGATACTACAGTAATTATCTTACCTTTCGCATCAACTTCATAATTTTCGTACGAACTCCATGCATGAACAGCGCCAGAACCAAACTACTCATTACTCTAGGCAAAATCATTATTTTCTATCTATCGGTCGCGCCATGGAGCAGAATCAAATTTCACAAGTTATGAGTTCAAAAGGAAAAGCCTGCCGTGTTCGCGCCGCACCCCCACACGGTTGGTCTGGCACGCCGCTCAAGCGGGAATGTGTGTGGTGTTGCATTTTCACTTACAAGTGGGACCGTAGTTGAGCAAACCGACTATCGGCAAACCCCCACCCCGCCCACCGCATGATGGCTGAGAAAACAGGAGGGAGAAGAGATGGCTGTAGCATGGACTCCAACAAAATTGGTGTCGGATGCGACTCGTGTGGGTGGCGTGTGCCGTACTGCTAGACGTGAATGCTACTGAGTTATGGCCCATGCCACCCCACTATATCGAGCCTATATCGAGGTACGTAGAACAAATTTCCTGCAGTCCATGCTCAACCCTCCTCTATCTCTCTTCTCAGCCAGCCAGCGGACGCGCGGAGCCCATCGTCTGTTTGCTCACATGCGGCCCCACATGTCAGTGAAAACGCAATAGGACCCACTAAACCTACACATCTTTCACCTCGACGTGCTGGTGATGAAAAACAAATCCAATAAAGATCTTCGGTGGCAGTTTTTGGAGTTACTCAAGAGTAGTAAGATTCTATTTAGAGTTTAACCCAAGATGCACATATCGTGGCTTCAACTACCACTCTATTTTCTTTCATGACACGACCTGGATGCTGGGTGCCCCACGTGTCGGCAAAAGGAGGAAGAACCCGAGCAAATCATCAGTTCTGCTATCAGATGAGATTAGTGCACTTGTTGATACTCCTACTAGAATAGGGGCTAGACATGAGACTAGATGCGAGGAAGCAACGTCTACTTCCTTACACTCGAAGAAGAAAGAAGCACGCAAGATCGAGCCTCCGCAGATCAACAATGAATGCATCGAAAAGGCACTAATCCAACTTACAGGAGTAGTAAAATGTATTCTTGTGGTTCTTGTTTTATTTGGTTTTGCTTTTCTAATCAAAATTATCATTGGAGTTCGTGCAAAACGGAGGTCCGTTTGGGGTCATTCGTTGGAGTAGGCCTTACAAGTGGGACCGCAGTTAAGGAAACCGACTATCGGCAAACCCCCACCTCGCCCGTCGTGCGATGGCTGAAGTTAGAGAAACTACGAGGTTGAAGAGATTGCTCTAGCATGGACTACAAGAAATAATATGGTGTCAGATGGATGTCGTGCTGGTGGCGTGTGCCGTACTCCTGGACGTGAATGCTTGTTCTGGCCCATGCCACCCTACTACTCCTACTACTTACTCCTACTAGTATATAGTATACTAGTATCGAGGATTCGAGGTGCTGGTTACGTACAATGAACACATTAACATATGGCTACAGTAAAAACACCCGCCCGACGCGCGAAGCATGTGAAGCTAGTACAAATTTAGATAAGCGATTCAAAATCCATTCATAAATTTAGTAAGTTTATCACAGGCATATGATTTTGTTACATACAACAGGTCATCAACCCACATCGACAACGAGGATACATTATAAATACTAAAGTTTTCACCACACAGCAAAAAACTAGCCATGAAATTAACTTCAACTCAACCATTCCGCGGCGTTGGAAACGGTTCCTTTGAACCACAAGCGATTCTCTGGGGCGGGCCATCTGTTATCGATCTAGAGACCAACGCAGGACCGATCATCCATGCTGAAGCGGCCTACTATATCAGTACGATGGTAGGGAACCACCCAAATGTCCGAGGTATAGACACAGTTCCTTCTCATAAATGTATCAACAGCAGTTGGATCGCCTTTCACCATCATCGGATTGTTTTGTCCAAGGAAGAGCGAGTTTCTCCAAGACTATCAATTCTGTGCCAGGGAGAAGGAGTTGGCGCTAGCACACTAGTATCCATCCCGAATACCATGCAACGGGTGTTGGAATAGGTCTGGAGAGTGCGACCGTGGGAGACACCGGCTTCCTTAGCAGGAACATCATCAGTGGGTTGTATACACACAAGAAGAGGTGATCCATCGGAATTAGTTGCCAGGCGCCACATAGTATATCGGCACTACTCGTCCTCATGCTCGTGATCATCACCATCGTCATCTCCCCCTTGGTTATAAAAAATTTCAAGTATAGGTGGTGGGATGTTCACAGGACCTTGGAAACACAAGAAGAAGGTTAATTAGTAAAGGGAAACTTGCTAACCCACATGCATGTGGATGAAACAATTATAATTACGATGGAAGACAAACGTACCAAAACTACTAGGATGCCATGCAAAAACAGTACCATGAGTGGTGGCAACAAACACAAGGCCCTCGTATTGAATTGCATCACAGTACTCATCCGTGTATAGAAACTGATTTTTGAGCAATATCCATCGAATCGAACCACGACGGACGGCAACAAGCTTATCGAAGATAGAAACTACTTGATAGTTGTTGTAATTCCAAGAGCGGTTGGGAACACGACAAATTGCTATCTTCCGTAGAAGACAGTCACCATGATCGTATTTGAACGTGCGTACATTACCAGTGTGCTCAACCTCTGGGCAGTGTGCTGAGATTTTTGGAAGTGGAACCCGATGATGAGTCTACACATTCACAAGTTCCCACTCGCAGTTGGACCCAATGTAAACAACCCAATCTCCATTTGCGCCCGCCCTAGCCTTGCCCTTGAGCGATGGCATCTTAACATCATACGTATCACTATCAAGCGGCATCAACGCAGGGCAAGGCCTCCATCATGCGGGTGCCAGTCATCAGGGTCACGGCGAAGAAGATAGGGGAGATCAAACCGCTGCTTGACTCTTGGGTTCTTTGTAATGATGTTATTAGTTGAGTCGAGAATTGGCTTGAATGAACCTGCCATGCTAGCCGAGGTGATGACATTGCACCGATAAATGAGTTCCTCCACCACGTCATCTTTCAGATCGGGGCAAGAATAACGGGGTCATTTTCGGACTGTTCCCTCCATGGAGAAGACGATCGAACAATGGTAGAAGAAAGGGTGAAGGGCTGAAGGAAAATGGAGGAGGGAGAGGAAGAGCGTGCGACATCAGTTCCAAATCTAGAGGGAAAGGCGAAGAGTCGGTGGACTGTTGCGAGTTTGCCACGGTTCATGAAGAGGCGCCCCGGCCTACACGTCCGTTCGGAAATACTCCTACTACTCGCCGTCGTCTCACTGATATGTTGGAACGGGACCACCTGTCAACGAAACATGGTGTGTAATTTCTCGTGCAAAATTCGATCTGGCGGCGTTGGCCCAAGGTGCCACATTAGTTATCGACCTTTATTTTTTAATGGCGTGCCGATCAGTTTTGAAGCACGACTAACTGGTACAGTACGTGGAGAGGATGACAGCAGGGACCCGCCAAGGTCATGGCAGTACGCAAGCAAGTGCCTCCTTATTTCAAGCCAATAAAAAATGGCTCCTCCTAGTGGATTTCTGACATCTGTCTCCCATGCCATTGTTAACGTAGTCAATAAACGAGAGAATTGCACAATGAGTGGCTGACACCAGGGACCCAGCAGCTCGCCCAGTTATTTTTGTTTTGGGTTAATTTGATAAATGCCACTTCAAATCTGGTGTATCTGAGAAATTCCACTACAATTTCCAAACTTTGAAAAATGCCATTTCATGCCATTTCTAGTGGAATTTTTTGAAGTCTGGAGTGGCGTTTTTCAAAGTTTGCAAACTGCATTGGCGTTTTTCAAAGTTTGCAAAAATTGCAGTGGCATTTTTCAAAGTTTGGAAATTGAAGTGGCATTTTTATGAATCGCCATAATTGGAGTGGCATTTATCTAATTTGTTTTTGAGACGGAAGCAGGGTGTCAACTGGCTGTGCTGGACACTCTGGCCTGTCTAGACAGCCTTTTCTTTTATGTTTACCACAGACCAGCCCAGTAGTTTTTTTTCTTAAAATGGCTAGCCCAGTTCTTTTGTGATTTGTCAAGTAAGTCGCTTTATCAGGCCTGCTGGGCTGCAACTCTTTCAAGAAGAGGAGAACTTCATTTGGCTGGCCGAGAAAATGGCCTATCATTAATGAGAAATGGGTTGTACATTTTTAAAACACATCAAAACGACAATTATTTTCAAATATCTTTTTTTCATTTCGAGATTTTAAATTGCATTGATTTTTATGCGTGGACAATTTATTGGATTTTATATTGATATACATTTATTTTTAAAATCAGTCTGAATGTGACTCGAAATTTCGGGATTAAAAACAGTTCAGACCGCACCGACATATGCAAAATTTAGTATAATTTTTTAACCGTGGCCACAATGTGGGCTATCATGCTAACATAAAGAATATGGGCTCTAAAAAAACCCGTAAGAATTAGCAAATGGGCTGTAAATTATTTGAAATAATGGCAGATGGGTTGTATGTTGTTTTCCACAGATTTGAGGCTTTCCATAGATGGCATGTATACTGTTGGATGTCCATCCAACGACCGTCGTGCTTCTTCAATCTCTGCTCTTCCTGCTCCAGCCGCTCAAACAAGCGCCGACAGGACTGCCTGCTCCCTCCTCCAAGCGGCCGGCTGTGCTGCCGCGCAGGCCTCACCGCCCCATCGTACTCCCATCGCTGGCCTATCCATCCCTCTACTCACCCACACCTGTTGTTATTCTCCGGCGACGGCAGACAAACCCGTAAACCCTCATACACCCGTACTCCCCTCCGCGTGGGAAACAAAAACAACGGCCGAGTCTTCCCTGCCTCTGTGTCATTCCCTTCCTAGGCCTCGCCGTCATCCACCGCCATGATGCTCTCGGCGTGGCGTGGTCAGCGTGGTCAATGACCGACATGCATTTGAAGTGGACTATACGTGGAGAGGCTGACAGCTGGGTCCACGGCCGCATGCAAGGAAATGCCTTCTTATTATGCACAAAATAATGATTTCCTCCACCTAAAATCTGGAACCCACCAAAACGGCCTGTGTATTTCGTGAAAAAAATGTTACTGCCACTGACAGCTCGGACCCACTAGCTATATCTTCGCACGCAAGGAAGTGCCTCCTTATTACGCACAAAAAAATGAATACCCCCTACTAGCTGGGACCCACCTTAGTGGCAGGCTGACTTGTGGGCCTACTAAGTTGACGGGGACGGAGGGCTTTGTCAACTTAGTCAATATGCACGATTCTAGCTCCAGTGACCGTATGATGTCCATCCAACGACCGTAGTGCTTCTTCAACCTCTGGTCTTCTTGCTCCAGCCGCCCAAACCAGCGCTGGTCGTGCCTCGTGCTCCTGCCTCCCGTGGCCGGCTGCGATGCGGCGGAGGCCTCACCGCCCCCTACTACTCCAACCGCTGGCCAGACCATCCCTCTACTCACACACACCCCCTGTTATTCTACGGCGACGGCAGCCTCACACCGCAGCGAACTAGTGAACCCTCGTACTCCTCTACGCGTGGTCATCCACTATCGCGTCTTCCCCGGCTCCGCATCGTCCCCTTCCTAGGCCTCGCCGTCGTCCACCGCCCTGGTCAACATGGTCAAGGAACGGCTTCCATCAGACGTGGACTGACGTGGAGAGGCTGACAGCTGGGTCCACGGCCGCAGCAAGGAAGTGCCTCCTTATTATGTGCAAAATAATTATTCCTCCACCTGACAGCGGGGACCCACTGGACGGGCCACCGGTATTTTGCGAAAAAATCTTTTCCCCCTGAATGCTGGGACACACCGGACGGGCCACCGTATTTCGCGAAAAAATGCCCCCCGCTGTCAGCACGGACCCACCGGAAGTGCCTCCTTATTACGCACAAAAAAATGAATACTCCCCCGGCTAGCTGATACCCACCTTGTTGGGAGGCTGACTTGTGGGTGTACTAAGTTGACGGGGACGAAGGGCTTTGTCAACTTAGTCAATACGAACGATTCTTGCTCTAGTGACCGTACGATGTCCATCCAACGGCCCTAGTGCTTCTTCAACCTCTGGTCTTCTTGCTCTAGTCTCCCAAAGCAGCGCCGGTCGTGCCGCATGCTCTTGCCTCCTGTGGCCGGCTGTACTGCCGGAGAGGCCTCACCGCCCCCTACTATTCCCACCGCTGGCCAGGCCCTGCGGCGACGGCAGCCTCACACCGCAGCCGAACCAGTGAACCCTCGTAGTCCTCTCCACGCGGGCTTCCACTGCCGCGTCGTCCCCTTCCTAGGCCTCTCCGACTTCCACCGCCGTGGTGCTCTCCGCACGGCGTCATCAACGTGGTCAAGGAACGACTTCCATCGGAACAGTACTGTACGTGGAGAGGCTGACAGCTGGGTCCATGGCCACAGCCCAGTTTTTTGTGATTTGCCAAGTAAGTCGCTTTGTCAGGCCTGTTGGGCTGCAAATCTTTCAAGACGAGGAGAGCTTTCATTCGGCTGGCCGAGAAAATGGCCCATCAGTAATGAGAATTGGGTTGTAAATTTTACAAAAAGAATATGGGCTGAATTTTGCAGATTTCATATAATTTTTTAACCGTTGCCACAATATGGGCTGTAATGCTAACAAAAAGAATATGGGCTCCAAAAAAAACTTAAGCATTAGCAAATGGGCTGTAAATTATTAGAAATAATGGCAGATGGGTTGTATGATGTTTTCCACAGAATTGACGCTTTCCTAAAAAAAGGTTGACGCACAAGCACTGACTGTTGGATGTCCATCCAACGGCCGTCGTGCTTCTTCAATCTCTGCTCTTCCTGCTCCAGCCGCTCAAACAAGTGCCAGCGGGACTGCCTGCTCCCGCCTCCTCGCGGCCGGCTGTGCTGCCGCACAGGCCTCACCGCCCGACCGTACTTCCATCGCCGGCCTAGCCATCCCTCAACTCACCCACACCTGATGTTATTCTCCGACGACGGTAGACGAACCAGTAAAACCTCGTACAGTCATACTCCCCTCCACGTGGGAAACAACTGTCGAGTCTTCCCTGCCTCCGTGTCGTCCCCGTCCTAGGCCTCACCGTCGTCCACCGTCCTGGTGCTCTCGGCGCGGCGTGGTCAACGTGGTCAAGGAACGACTTCCATCAGACGTGGACTGTACGTGGAGAGGCTGACAGCTGGGTCCACGACAACAGCAAGGAAGTGCCTCCTTATTACGCGGAAAATAATGATTCCTCCACCTAATAGCTGGGACCCACCTGACAGGCCACTGTATTTCGTGAAAAAAACGTGTCCCCCTGACTGCTGGGACCCACCAGCTACATCTTCGCACGCAAGGAAGTGCGTTCGGGCAAAAAAATTGATTCACCCCCTAACTGCTAGGACCCACCAGCTACATCTTCGCAGGCAAAGAAGTGCCTGACAGTCGGGACCCACCTGGTCGAAGCGTACGTAGCATTGTCATTCTAGTCGTGAACGTATACGTACATACTGGTTGATGTAGAGGCGCGCACATGTCGTAGTAGAGGCGCGCACGTGTCGTAGTAGAGGCGTGCACGTAGCATGTACACGTACGTATAGCGGCCAGGGTGCAAGAAAGAAAATACGGCCACGTATGTTTACATACGGGCGGGGTCTCAAACGCCTACTCGCGCATACGTACGGCGAGGGCTCGTGTACATGGCTGGGTCGGAACGGAGAAACAACATCATCGTCGTGTTCATGGGGAGGCAACGGAATGCGTCTTGTTCATGGGGAGGCAACGAAATGCGTCGTGTTCATGGGTAGGCAACGGAATGCGTCGTGTTCATCGGGAGGCAACGGAACGCGTGGGAGCGAACCAGCTGGGTCGGAACGGAATGCGTGGTCGTGTTCATCGGGAGGGCTTGGACGGAACATGCGATGGAAATGAGGCCTGGCGTACCGCACAACGGAGGAAACAGACCTCCTACATTCGGAACGGGGTCCTGTTGATCGGGAGGGGTCTGGGGTACCGCAAAACGGAGGAAACGAACCTCCTATGGTCGAAACAGGGGTTCTATTCATCGGGAGGGGTGTGGCGTACCGCAAAACGGAGGAAACGGACTTGTGTTGGAGCGCCACGGTCGAAACGGGGGTCATGTTCATCGGGAGGGGTGTGGTGTACCGCAAAATGGGACTCCACGGGATACTGTTCATCTCCACCGTCGACCCCCTCCAGCCTCCACGAGCTACTGTTCATCCACCATCGACCTCCTCCAGCCTCCACCCGCGACTGTTCATCCACGGGCTCCTATTCATCCAGCCTCCACCACGCTACTTCACTGGCTACTATTCAACCAGCCCTCTCCACGGGCTCCTGTTCAACCAGCCCTCCACGGGCTACTGTTCATCCTTCCCTCCACTGTCTACTGTTCATCCTGCCCTCCACGGGGTGGTCCTGTTCATCCAGCCCTCCACGGGGTCCTATTCAACCAGCCCCAATCGGCTCAATCGATTGGGGTCCTGTTCATCCAGAGGCAACACCATGGGGTCCTGTTCATCCCCCCCACCGGGAACTGTTCATCCACCCCCCCTCCAACGCTCACTGTTCATCCAGAGGCAGCATCGATCGGCTTCAGTTAGTAGCAGTAGCGAAGGAATCGCTCGATCGGGTTCAGTTAACAGCCATCGATCGAGGCGTTGGGTTCTGTAATGCGTAGCCTGCAGTGCAATCGCTCGGGTTAAGTTAGAGCCCAATGCCTCGCTCGGGTTCAGTTAGAGCCAACGCCTCGCACACGCGCTCGTACGTGTACGAGAGAAACGCGCATCGCTCGGTCCCTGACCTCCCACTGTAATAGGGAACTCCCCGAAATTTTCCTCCCCCTCGCTTCTACCACGGTTTTTTCCGTCATGGACGGCCCAAAGAATGTCATGGAGCTGTGTCTCCGGCCCGCCCAGGACGAAAAGCCCATTTTCTGTCATGATTTTTTGTCATAGAAGTAGGAGCCCACTACATCTATGATGATACCGGGTTTTGTCACAATTATCATCATAGAAGTGTCATATGTATGACAGAAAAAAATTTGTGCGGCCCAAAATGTCACAGATGTGTATTTTTTGGTAGTGATACTACTAAGGGATAAAGCCTACCCATTCTGTCGGATTATAGCTGGAATAACCCTCTTGGGTTCCCAATCGCATGAAGTCTTATTCCTCTCCTTTGAAGAGATCGGCTAGTATTCTAGCTAGGGCCGCCTGTTTGTGCGACCCTTGTCGCTTGTAATGGGTGGCATTTTTAGTGCCATTGTAACACCACAAAAGATAAATCATCTGCTGAAGGGGCTGCACGCACCGAGTTATGGCGGTGGACATTGCGTCAACCATAGTTAGTTTACTATGGACCAGCAGCCGAACCTTGGTGGCCAGAAGGTGCACCTCCTCGCTCTGACCTTGGGAAGGGCTCCTGGGCCTCTAGTTAAACCGCTTATTCAATGGGACGGCTGAATATTCGGGTAACCCCCTCCGAACTGGTTCGGAGAGTGCGACGTCCTCGATATAGAACCATTCCGAAGTCCACTCTTCGGAATCCTTCTTTGGGGTCCCAACGGAATACCCTGTTCCAGCTATGCGGCACACTTCAGCTCCGCCTACTTCAAATATGGACCCTCTCCGAGTATGACATACGAGGCAGCAGTATTTTCTCCACAGATCCAAATGGGCCTTATAACTCAAGAATATCTCGTGAAGTGCCACGAATCCTGAAATATGCAATATGGATTCTGGGGTGAGGTTGTGTAGTTGGATCTCGTAGAACTCCAATAAACCCCACACGAAAGGGTGAATTGGAAAGCCTAGGCCTCGTAGAAGGAAAGGCACAGAACATACCCTCTCTTCCTTGCTTGGAGCAGGGGAGCTCTCAGTGAGTGCTTGGCCGTCGACAGAGATTAATCCGGCACAAACAGAGATGAGGTCTACCATGGGAAGATAGCCTTGTGACTGCAGATTGCTCAGCCAGAGTCGTGAGACTGAGCAGCTCGTCCAATCACCGGGGAGAGGATCATGAGGGCATGAAGATGAACTTGGGATGTCGGCCATGGAGCCTGAAATTTCTCTAGTGTTGGTTTTGGCGGAGAGGTTGGGCCATCCATCCCCCACGCCTTTGGATCTATAAATAAGCGTTGTCGTCCTGAAGCTGAAAGGAAGGGTCTGTAGAAAAAGGTGAAATTGGGTCATTCGCCTTCCAAAAGGGTGCACGACAGTCAAAGTTGGCCCTTGCACCAAGGTAAGCATTAACTTCGATGGCCCCTCTGTGATCTGATGAGGTCCTCGAACTCCGTATTGTTGAAACCAGTCCGGCATGAGTGCGGAATTAACACGGGCCTGTCGGTGCAACAAACCCTAGGTCTATTGCCCAAACTGTGCACAGGCACGGGAACAATATTGAAGCTCCAGCCCAAGTCAGAGTACAAGGGACTAAGAGATCCGAAGCACCAACATACAGATCAGAGGGACCAAGATCAGGCCAGAGAAGCAAGATACCATCAGGAGAAGGGCCTCCTTTGCCGAGCAGGCAAGCTCGGCAAGGTGCAAGGCCACCCCGAGGAGAAGACATCCAAGACGTCCGGGCAGGGCCTTCCGGGACACACTTAGGCAAGACCACCTCACCAACTACTCCGCCACGACCCACGTCATCGATCAGTGCGGTGTCAAGCCACAGAATGACTCAGTGGCAGCCATTAGCCACATGGCAGCCTCTCCCTATAGGAAAAACCCACAGATGACACCCGTCCTATGATGTGTCAACCGAGCAGGCGTGGGGCTGGCAAGATGGACTGGCGAGCCTTGCCGGGCAACCAACGATGTGACGTTGAGCGGTGCATTTAATGTGCTCTGTCAGCCTGCAGAGTTAGGTATGATAGCATTGTTCGCTATCTTATCAGTGCATAATGACTACTTTGCCATTGTGCTAACCCCTTGATATATAAAAGGAGGCACATTGCAACCGTAGAAGAGGTTAGAAGGTTGGTTACTCACACCCTGATACGTCTCCAACGTATCTATCATTTATGAAGTATTCATGTTGTTATATTATCATTCATGGATGCTTTACAATCATTTTATAGCAACTTTATATCATTTTTAGGCCTAACCTATTGAGTGCCAGTTGCCGTTTTTTCTATTTTTACATCACAGGAAATCAATATCAAACGAAGTCCAAACACCGCAAAACTTTTTGGAGATTTTTTACGGACCAGAACACCCAAGATGGGCCAGAGCAGCACCTGGGGGTGCCCCGAGTGGGGCACAATCCACCATGGGGCGCCTGGGGGCCCAGGCGCGCCCAGGTGGGTTGTGCCCACCTCGGTGGCCTCCCACACCCCTCTTTACCCTATAAATTCACAAATATTCTAAAAACCCTCGGGGTTAACCTAGATCAGAAGTTTCGCCGCCGCAACACTTTGTAGCCACCAAAAACCAATCTAGACCCTTTTCGGCACCCTACCGGAGGGGGGAATCATCTGCAGTGGCCATCTTCATTATCTCGGCGGCCACCACGATGAGGAGGGAGTAGTCCACCCTTGGGGATGATGGTTTGTACCAGTAGCTATGTGTTTAATCTCTCTCTCCCGTGTTCTTGAGATGTCATGATCTTGATGTATCGCGGGCTTTGTTAATATATCATATGGTGTTTTCCCCTCCCTATCTTGTGATTAATTGAGTTTTCCCTTTGAGATTTCGTTGTTATCAGATTTAATACTTTTATGGATTTAAGAGCACTTGATATATGTCTTGCATATGAAAACTCGTGGTGACAATGGGGTATTGTATTGATTCACTTGATATATGTTTTGGCACTCAACTCGCGGATTCGCGGAAAAACGCTTGCTGGACTATATCCAGAGAGGATGCCGATCATGCCTCCACCAGTCGGGCTCCAGGGCCAGACATAGAGGCGGAAGCTAACACGGGGCGAACGCCGGATGCTCCTCCTACAGAGGATGTGGATAGACTATCCGCTACAAATTCTGAAGTGGAGAGCGCCATGAATCACATGTGTCGCCGGGCCGTACTCCGTGACGCTTGTTTCTCCCAAGAGGCATTTGATGCCTTCAACTCAGGAGATGCCTACATCCGTGCTGCTCAAAACGGTCTTGCCAGAGCCACGGACCAGTATGTAAAGGATATACGGGGAAGAAAATCTGACGATTATATATATCAGTAGTTCCTGATACTTGAAACAGTTGACACGACTGATTTAAGGATCATTATTTGTGCAGGTTCTTACAGAGAAGAATACCCAATTGTCTCCAGAGCTGGAAGAGTGCAAAGCCCATCTATGGGCCGCGGTTGTCGCGTTGAAGGAGTCCGAGAAGGCCCCCTCTGGTAACACTTGTTTCCATTGCAAAGAATTATAGGTACCAGATAGTATGCGGCATGCATGCAAATCTAACAATAGATGTTGCACATGACTCTGGAGTGAATTCGGAGGCCGTTCCGGAGAATGTGCAACGTGCTAATCGACAGCTAAATGCGGGCGAGCGCGTGCTTACACGGGTCAGGCAGGAGAAAAATAATCTCCAGGACGCCAATATCCAGCTGGGCATGGAACTGAAAGATGTCCGAGCCCAGCTTGCGAACTCCGTGAAGGAGAATAAGCGGCTTCGACGCGGCATTTTGAGTAAGTGCTTGAATGAACTTTTGAAAGAGTTCGATGAAGAAGCCGGCTAACAGAGTTATGTCTGCAGGTATGCTGACGGGTCGTCCCGCAGAGGAGATGCCCGGGCCTGCGGGTGATCTTCTACTAGATCTCTCACAACTGCACGAACAAGTTCGGCAGGTGATGCAGGGTATTGCCCAAGCCTTGTGGCCATCCGCCTCCCCACCAGGAGGCATGGGGGATCTTATAGAGAAGCTCAAGGGAGCGCGGCGGCGCTTCCGATTATGGAAGATATCAACTTGCCGACAAGGTGCAAGGGAAGCCTCGGCCATGGTGAAGACGCGATATACCAAAGCTGACCCAAACCACATGGCCGAGGTCGGACCTATGGGGCCCGATGGGAAAGAGATCTCCGTCAGTTTGGTGTATGACCAAGTAGAATTAGCCGCAAAGTATTCCCAACAGGATTGTAGGCTAGACAGCCTGTTGGATGGTATAGAAGAAGAATTTAGTCAGTCTTAGTGACTGTGCACTTTAAGTGACATGTATAATGTCCCTAGCCGGATTGTAAATCATTTGTCATGGCGGACGTTTTCGCTTCGACCTCTGGACCCGATAGTCCGGAGTGTATCCGAATACCCGCTTGGTTATGTAAAAACCGGGGTATGCGTGGAAACCAGGCGTAGGGGTCATAAGTGCTTGCACAGACAAGTACCCACCTAGCTATGTTATATTACATGGATAGTAAGAAACATCTTCTAGGGAGAATAGTTCCGTTAACGGTTCCTTTCCCTGGTTACGCATGCCCTAATGTGCATGTCCGAAATGTGAAAAGAGACGCAGGCTATAAACATCTGGGGGCATGTATCAAAATAAATAAAAGTCATCTTTTGTTCACCGACCGAATATTCCCTTAAGAACGCTAGCTTTCGGCTTCACCCAGTCTGAGGTACACATCCGGCTGATCCGGCAGTAACAATCGCAGAGGTGCTCCCCTTATGCCCTAGCCGAATTACCGGGAACACAGGGCATAAATACAAGAGCCAGGCAACCCAGCTTGGCCAAAACTTAAGTCATATCGATGCATATAATGGTTAAAAAGGTACATGTGGAAGAATAACACATGTGTGGGGCATAAAGCCCAGAAAATAGTTATATTAAGCTTCTGTATAAGAAGCCCCCAGGTATAATGAGCGCGGTTAGCGCGTCAAGATTGTGTAGTCAAGACACAAGTTAGCCTTTTAAGGCCTTGAGGAGAAGAAAAAAAGAAGAGAGAAAGAGAAAAAACACAGATAACGGATATGCAAAAAATGATGGGGGTAAGGAGACGAACATAGAGTCCGGCACTAGGCATAGAATCTTCGGAGTCTGGCTGCGTTCCATGGGTTTGGCTTGATTCGATTGTCCGATGCATCCCATAGACGGTATGCTCCACCGGTCAGAACCTGGTCAATAATGACGGGACCTTCCCATTTGGGCATGAGCTTGTTCTTTTTCTTCTCCGGCAGGCGTAGAACTAGTTCGCCAACGTTATAGGTTTTGGCCCGTACTTCTCTGCTTTGATACTTTCGAGCCTGTTGCTGATAGAATGCGGAACGGGCTTTTGTCACGTCGCGCTCCTCCTCCAGGGCGTCCAAACTGTCCTGTTGATCGAGCTCGGCCTCTTTTTCTTCGTACATGCGCACTCGAGGTGAGTCATGAATTATGTCGTAAGGCAGAACCGCCTCTGCATCGTACACCTTAAAAACGGTGTGTATCCGGTAGTGCGATTCGGCGTGGTCTGCAGCCCCCATAGTACGGAGTCGAGATCCTCTACCCAGTGCGTGTTTGATTCCTTTAGGGACCGCACTAATCTGGGTTTGATGCCACTCATGATAAGACCATTTGCTCGCTCGACTTGACCGTTAGTTTGTGGGTGATAAACAGAAGCATAATCGAGCTTGATGCCCATGTTGCTGCACCAAAGTTTTACCTCATCGGCTATAAAGTTTGTGCCATTGCCAGTGATGATGCTGTGGGGGAAGCCATAACGGTGTACAACCCCAGATATGAAGTCTATCACCGGTCTGGATTCATCTGTTTTAACTGGTTTGGCTTCTATCCATTTGGTGAATTTATCCACCATGACCAGTAAGTATTTTTTCTTATGGGTTCCCCCTTTGAGGGGTCCGACCATATCAAGCCCCCAGATCGCAAAGGGCCAAGTAATGGGGAATGTTTGGAGAGCGGTAGGCGGCATATGGCTTTGGTTTGCAAAAAGCTGGCAACCGACGCAACGCTGGACCAGATCCGGTGCATCTGCTCGGGCCGTCTGCCAATATAAACCTATACGGAAGGCCTTGCTTACAATGGCCCGGGCTGCAGCGTAGTGGCCGCCGAGTCAAGCATGGATTTCTGCCAAAAGCTTCGGCCCTTCCTCTTCGGAGATGCACCTTTGAAGGACTCCGGTAGTGCTTTTCTTATAAAGCTCTCCCTCGTGGACCTTGTAGGCTTTAGATCGCCGCACTATGCAGTGTGCCTCATTTTGGTCCTCGGGTAGTTCCTGCCTGGTTAGGTAGGCCAGAAATGGAGAACCATTATTTCGATGACAGCCATTATCACGTGGGCTGAATGTGCTATTTCGATGGCAGATCCTCTGATTGTGTCAGAGTGTTCGGTATCTGGTGTTGTGGCCGGGTCTGGACTATTCTTACCGGTGTCCCCTTCCCACACCACGGATGGCTTAACAGCCTTTCCAATAAGATGTTAGGTGGGACATGACTCTTAGCACCGATACGGATGAGGATATCCGCCGCCTGATTGTTTTCCCAAGCCACATGGTGGCATTCAAGCCCCTCCAACCGAGATGACATTTTTAGGATGGCGTTGCGATATGCCGCCATTTTCGGATCCTTCCCATCGAAGTCTCCATTTTTTGAGATATTGCAAGGTTCGAGTCCCCACGCACCTCCAGGCATTGAATGCCCATGGAAACTGCCATCCAGAGACCATGTAATAGGTCCTTGTATTCGGTTGCGTTGTTGGAGTCTGTATATAGTATTTGGAGTACGTATTGGACTGTATCTCTGGTGGGGGACTTCAGGACGACGCCAGCCCCCAGACCAGCCAGCATTTTAGAGCCATCAAAGTGCATGATACAATTGGAGTACGCGGCGTACTCTTTAGGGACTTTGGCTTCTGTCCACTCGGCGACGAAATCGGCCAGTACTTGCGACTTAATGGCTCGCCGTGGTCTATATGTTATGTCGAACGGGTGGAGCTCGATAGCCCATTTGGCAATCTGGCCCATCACATCGTGGTTGTTTACTATGTCCTTGAGTGGTACTTCTGAGGCCACCGTAATTGAACACTCTTGAAAGTAGTGTCGTAATTTCCGGGATGCCATGAATACCACGTATGCTATCTTTTGATAATGTGGGTACCGTGATTTGCATGGAGTGAGGACAGTGGATACATAATATACCAGCTTTTGAAGTTGGAATTTATGTCCGTCCGTCTCTCGTTCGACGACGAGCACCGCGCTTACAACTTGGTCAGTTGCCGCTATATATAACAGCATAGGTTCACCGACATTTGGCGCAGCCAAGATTGGGTTTGTGGCCAGGATGGCTTTTATTTCTTCCAATCCGTCCACTCGAAGTGTTCAGTGCACCGAAGAAGGCGATAAAGGGGGAGTGCCTTTTCTCCTAATCGGGAGATAAGCGGCTTAAGGCCGCCACACATCCAGTTAACTTCTGGATTTGCTTGAGGTCAGTTGGGATAGCCAACTGCGATAGGGCTCGTATTTTAGCCGGATTTGCTTCAATTCCTCTACTGGAGATGATGAAGCCCAGGAGCTTTCCGGCGGGTACGCCGAAAACACAATTTTCTGGATTGAGCTTAATGTCGTATGTTCGGTGATTGTCGAACGTGAGCCTCAAGTCGTCTATTAAGGAGTTGACGTGTCTAGTTTTAACGACCACATCGTCTACGTATGCCTCCACGGTTTTGTCGATCTGCTTTTCCAGACATGTCTGAATCATGCGTTGATACGTTGCGCCGGCATTTTTTAGCCCGAAGGGCATTTTGTTAAAACAGAAGGGGCTGTATGGAGTGATAAATGCCGTTGCGGATTGATCGCACTCTGCCATCTTAATTTGGTGGTAACCGGAGTATGCGTCGAGGAAGCACAATGAGTCATGTCCTGCGGTGGCGTCGATAATTCGATCGATGCGAGAGAGGGGGGAAGGGATCCTTTTGGCAAGCCTTATTAAGGTCCTTGAAGTCGACGCATAGGCGCCAGGATTTGTCCTTCTTTGGTACCATTACCAGGTTTGCTAGCCAGTCCGGATGTTTTATTTCTCTAATAAATCCAGCCTCCAGTAACTTGGCTAGGTCCTCTCCCATGGCTTGTCGCTTAGGTTCGGATAAACACCGAAGAGTTTGCTTGACCGGCTTGAATCCCTTTAGAATGTTAAGGCTATGCTCAGCCAGCCTGCTTGGGATTCCTGACATGTCTGAAGGATGTCAGGCAAATATGTCCCAATTCTCGCGCAGGAACTCCCGTAGTGCGGTGTCTACAGCGGGGTTTAAAAGTGCCCCGATGGATGCTGTTTTTGTGGGGTCCGTTGGATGGACTTGGAATTTGACTATTTCATCCGCTAGTTTAAAAGAGGTGGACTTGGTTCTTTTGTTGAGTATCACGTCGTCCCTGTCCACTATGGAGCGCAGCGCAGTTAATTCCTCCGCCGCAAGGGCTTCGGATAATGCCTCGAGGGCCAGTGCGGCTGTTTTGTTCTCGGCGCAGAGAGCTATGTCCAGATCACTAGCTAGAGTGATGATTCCATTGGGCCCGGGCATTTTGAGCTTCATGTACCCGTAATGGGGTATGGCTTGGAAGATCGTGAATGCCTCCCGGCCTAGAAGGGCGTAGTATCCGCTACTTAACGGGGCCACTTGGAATGTAATTTCTTCGGACCTGTAATTTTCCGGAGTGCCGAATACCACATCTAGTGTGATTTTCCCAGCACAACGTGCCTCCCAACTTGGGATGATTCCTCGGAAGGTCGTGCTGCTTTGCTCAATACGGTTTCTGTCTATTTCCATTTTTTGAACACTCTCCTCATAAATGAGGTTTAATCCGCTTCCATCATCCATGAGCACTTTAGTAAGCCGAAAGCCGTCCACAATTGGACTAAGGACCAAGGCGGTTGGTGCTCGGGCTGTTCGGAATTTAGGTTTGTCACTAGCATTGAAGGTGATAGCCGTGTCGCTCCATGGATTTATTGTTGCCACGTGGCAGACTTCGGCAAGGCTGCGGAGTGCTCGCTTATGCCTATTATTTGTGGCGAAGGTCTCAAAGACTGTCAATACTATATTGTTATCCACGGGATGGTGCTCTGTGGTGGTTTGAATGAGGAGATCCTCACCGCTCTTGGCCACCTGCCGGAGTACCCAACATGCTCTAAGGCTGTGTGTTGGTATGATATCCGTTGTACTATGAATTTTGCAGGGCCCGTTAAGCCATCCCTCCAATACGGTTCCACGCCCTGTACTGGGCTTTTGCCTTTTTGTAATTGAGTCAGGCGACTTATGAGAGTGCACCCTTTTAGTTCGGACTGGGGGTTTTGTCAGAGTCGGATTATATCAAAATTTTGTTTGGGTTTTCCAGGCGCTTTCCATCGCACACTACTTCCGTACTATGGCCGCCAAGTCAGCAAGGTGTGCTATGTCACGGCGACTTATGGCGTTGAGGATTCCCTTGTCCATGCAATTGTTGCAAAAGAACGAAATTGCGTCTTCCTGGAGACAGTCCTTGACCTTGTTCATTACAAGGAGGAATCTGGCCCAATAGTGATGTACTGTCTCTTGGGGCTCTTGCCTAATGTGGGAAAGATCATTTATATTTGGGTGGGTGGGTGGATTTAAGTCTAGACCTTGACCCAATCTGAAACCCAGGGGTGGGGGAGTGTCTGATCTTGGAAGTTCGGGCTCCGGGATGTTGCCCCGCAAGTTCGGCATGCTGCCTGATTCTAGGTTCAGGGTTAGGGCGATGTCCTCCCGTGGACGGGTATCCGGCTCGGAGAGATTAGGAATCCGGACATAGTTCGTCCTCAGGATAGAGGAAGAATTGCCGCATTGTTCCTCCACCACCGCTATCTGATGCGTGACCGGCGGAGAGTTAATCTCCCTTTGGTCGGGTTTAAGCCCAATACGATCGTAGTCCGTAGCGACTCCCAGAGCGGCGATGCGATCCAAGAACTCGTTCAAAGAGGAGAGCTCCATAGGATCCATTTGCTCGGTGAATTTCGAGCTGATGTGGAGGCCATTTTAGATGACCTGAGAAGTCATTGTCAGCGCAGCGGCCGAGCGGGCGGTCATGACGAAGCCGCCTAGTCGGAGAGTTTGGCCTACAGCCAGGGCTCCCCCAGAGGTGATGTTGTTCTTGACAACGAGATGAGCCATCCCTCCTTATGATGACGACGCAGTGGATCTCTCAATGAAAGCACCAATGTTGGTGTCAAAACCGGCGGATCTCGGGTAGGGGGTCCCGAACTGTGCGTCTAAGGCGGATGGTAACATGAGGCGGGGGACACGATGTTTACCCAGGTTCGGGCCCAGTCGATGGAGGTAATACCCTACTTCCTGCTTGATTGATCTTGACGATATGAGTATTACAAGAGTTGATCTACCACAAGATCGTGGAGGCTAAACACTAGAAGCCTGCATATGGTATGAATGTCTGTTGTCCTATGGACTAAACCCTCTGGATTATATAGACACCGGAGGGGGCTAGTGTAATGCCCTCGATGCGGCTATAGCTCCCACGTGTCGAGGCACGACTTAGAGACATAACCGCATTGAAAGCAATGTCGCAAGTTAGGAAATCATCACAAACATCCCATGTAATACATAATAAAGGGGAGATACATAGTTGGCTTACACTCGCCACGTCACATCAAAGTACATAAATAACATCCATTCAACAAAACACTCATGGCCCGACTACGGCGCCAAAATAGAAAAGACCCCCAACATGCGACAAGGCCCTGAATCGAAAACCCCAACTAGGCACCACTACTGATCGTCGGGAAAGGAAACATAATAACGCTAAGAGTCCTCATCGAACTCCCACTTGAGCTCGTACTCGTCACCTGGAGCGGAATCACCTGGACCTGCATCTGGAATTATAGTATCTGTGAGCCACAAGGACTCAGCAATCTCGCACCCTCGCGATCAAAACTATTTAAGCTTATAGGAAGGATAAGGCAAGTATGTGGAGCTGCAGCAAGCGACTAGCATATGTGGTGGCTAACTTATACGCAAAAGAGAGCGAGAAGAGGAGGCAAGGCGTGAGCGAGAATCTAGAGGAACAACCTGCGCAAGCATTACCCCAACACCGTGTCCACTTCCCGGACTCAGCCGAGAAGAGGCCATCACGGCAACACACTCGGTTGATTCATTTTAATTAATTAAGGTTCAAGTTATCTACAACCGGACATTAACAAATTCCCATCTGCCCATAACCGCGGGCACGGCTTTCGAAAGTTCAATCCCTGCAGGGGAGTCCCAACTTAGCCCATGACAAGCTCTCACGGTCAACGAAGGAAAAGACCTCCTCCCAAGACGTTCCGATCAGACTCGGTATCTCGGTAACTCAAGACACTTCGACAGGTTAAAACAAGACCAGCAACACCGCCCGAATGTGCCGACAAATCCCGATAGGAGCTGCACATATCTCTTTCTCAGGGCACACTCAGATTGTCTTAGGTACGGGTAGGCCAGCCCAGAGTTGCCCCTGGTGGCCACCGGTAGCTGACAGGTGGACCAACACTCAGAGGAGCACTGGCCCGGGGGGGGGGGTTAAAATAAGATGACCCTTGAGTCTGCAGAACCCAAGGGAAAGAAAAGGGGTAGGCGGCAAATGGTAAAACCAAGGTTGGGCATTGCTGGAAAAGCTTTAATCAAGGCGAAATATCAAGGGGTTCCCATTATAACCCAACCGCGTAAGGAACGCAAAATCCGGGAACATAACACCGATATTGCGGAAACTAGGGCGGCAAGAGTGGAACAAAACACTAGGCGAGAGGCCGAGCCTTCCACCCTTTACCAAGTATATAGATGCATTAAGATAACATAGCAATATAGTGATATCCCAACAAGCAAATAAAAGATGTTCCAATAGGAACGGCTCCAATCTTCACCTGCAACTAGCAACGCTATAAGAGGGGGCTGAGCAAAGCGGTAACATAGCCAATCAACGGTTTGCTAGGACAATGGTAGGTTAGAGGTTCAATCATGCAATTGGGAGGCTGACAAGCAAGTGGTAGGCATCGTAGCAGTGGCAAAGAAAAAGAGCGAGCAAACTAGCATAGCAAAGATAGTAGTGATTTCGAGGGTATGATCATCTTGCCTGCACAGTTGTCAAAGCTGACTGGATCCTCACAAGAAAACTCAACGGGCTCCTCGGTAGCGAACTCGTCTCCCGGCTCTACCCAACAAGACAAACAAGCAACAAGGATACAATCAACCACGTGCAAGACCAAGCAATATGATGAAATGATGATATGCTATGCGGGATGCGATGCGGGATGCAAAATGCAAGATATGACAGGAAATGCATGAACCTGGCCTCAACTTAGAATTACAAGGGTGCCACTGGATAGAGGGGACGAAATCGCTTGAAAACGATATAAAGATCATTGGAATCGGAGTTACGGATTGGAAATGGCAAGCGTTTTAAGATAGGACACCGGTCTGCGATTTACAGCAAGTGGGCATCTAAATGCAACGAAATGAACATGCTACAGCCACCAAACATGAAAACAAAATACATGGCAGTGAAGTACACAAGATGCTTAGCAAAACACTAGCACTGAGCCATAGGCAAATTCATCCATTAAGGGGGTCAAACAAGCATGGCAAGAATGAATATGCAAAACAGATTTCAGACTTAGTGAAATTAACACTGAAATTTCAGATCACGAAGCCCTCTTCGGAGCAGCAAAACAACATGATAGATAACCTGAACATGACAAGTAAGAACATGGCATGGAGCTACTCAACAAGCTTAACAAAACACCCAAAGTGACCTGGGGCCAAAAGGCTTCAGAAAATACCCTACCGAGCTCACGAACATAGCTCGAACACAATCAGTTTTCAGACTTAGTGAAAACTGAGACATGCTGAAATTATAACTCACGAAGGCATGTAAACGAGCTCGATGCACTCACTACGTTGCAAGTCATGGCAAGGCAAGCATATATCCCGAAAGAAGACACAATATGCTAGCTACACATGGCAGGAACAAAGACATATCCTGCATGGAACACTAACGGTAGCATCGGCAAAATCGCAAACAAGTTGACGATCTTCCCAGATTAACAACGAAGCAAACGTTGAGCTCGATTGAGTCAACCTAGAGCACTCCACATATGCAAAGAAAGACATGGATGGATAGAGCATAACGTAAATATCAAAACTCCCTTACTGATCATCCTCAAAAGAGGCACGGATCACTAGGAAACAAGCTGGACATATGGCATCATGAACTAAAATATCCCAGACTTAGTGAAAATCACTAAGTCCCTGAAATCAGCAATCTCAGGTACCTCTCTTCGCAAGCTTGCACAAGACAACGCACACATCCTAAAAATGCATGGGTGGCACCTCTGGAAAGAAGACAAAATGCTTAACAATTCATCCCAAAGGGGCACAGGCATATCATGCACGGATTAAACATGGCAAAAATGACAAAAGTGCATGATGAACTAACGGATCTGCAATTTAACTCACAAAGCCCCCTTCTAACAGCATTTTGGGCATCAAGATGACCTCGAATGCAAATGATGCAATGGAATGAAATGATGTACATATCGAGGCGAAGATTTTGATATATCATATGCCCAAAACGGAGTTACGGTTGCGGAGATACGAGCAGTCAAAGAATGCATAAAAAATATGGAGATTAGGGTTTCGGGGAGAGGTCAACCGGATCTAGATCCGGATCTCGCGGCACTGTAGCAGCCCGAGCTCGGGCTCGCCGGAAACGGCGCGCGGCAGCCGGAGATGGAAGGAGAGGGCCGGGGCCGGCCGGTCTTGGCGGCGAGGAGGGGCGGCGCGGCCGGGGACGGGCGGCGGCGACCCGGCGACGAGGCGGCGGGGCGCGGCGGAGGCGCGAGGCGGCGATGGCGCGGTGCCGGCGACGCGGTTCGGCGCGGCGGCGGTGGAGCGGATCCGGCCACCGGAGCCGGACGGGACGGCGGAGCCGGCGTCGGGTGGAGGAGGCGCGGGGAGGGCGGCGACCCGGGCCCGGGAGGGCCCCGCGTGGGCCGGGCGGGCCTCGGCGGCGGCGGTGAAGTGGTCCGGGCAGCGACCACTAGGAGGCCGACACGTGGCGGAGGACGGGAAGGCCGGACATGTCCGTCGGTGGCGGGGGGGTTTGAACTGTTTTTTTTAGGAGGAGGAGGACGGGGAGGAAGACGAGATCCGAAATGGGGGGGTGTATATATAGGCATAGAGGGAGCTAGGAGAGTCCAAATGAGGTGCGGTTTTCGCCCACGCGATCGTGATCGAACGCTCTAGGACATGGAGCAGAGTTTGGTGGGTTTTGGGCCAAATCTGGGGGGTGTTGGGCTGCAACACACACGAGGCCTTTTCGGTCCCTCGGTTAACCGTTGGAGTATCAAACGAAGTCCAAATGATACGAAACTTGACAGGCGGTCTACCGGTAGTAAACCAAGGCCGCATGGCAAGTCTCGGTCCAATCCGGAAATGTTTAATCCCCACACACGAAAGAGCGCTAGAAAAGGCCACCGGAGGAGAACGAAGCGCCGGAATGCAAAACGGACAACGGGGAAAATGCTCGAATGCATGAGATGAACATGTATGCAAATGCAATGCATGTGAGGACAAGATAAGAGATGCACGGAAAAGAAAACAACACACGGAGACAAGGACCCGAACCCGAGAAATAAATATAACTTAACGCCGGAAACGGCAAGAGTTGGAGTACAAATATGGAAAGTATATCTGGGGCGTTAGAGCTAGGGTTACACAGATTCGGTTACAAGGGAGGAGGTCTACATATCCGTATTGCCAAGCTTGCCTTCCTCGCCAAGGAGAGTCCCATCCGGACATGGACGAAGTCTTCAATCTTGTATCTTCATAGTCCAACAGTCCAGCCAAAGGATATAGTCCGGCTATCCGGAGACCCCCTAATCCAGGACTCCCTCAAAGACCCTTGTCGGGCAGCCTCAGTGGCCCCGACAAGAACCTTACCGGGGCTGCTCGCCCAACACCAGCGGAGCGCGCCACCCTTGAGCCCATAGTCTCCAATACCATCAAACCACGTTGGTCCAGTGCTCGGGAGGCACCACCATGGTGGCATCCAGATCTTTGTGAAGACAGAGAATACTCAAGATCAGATGAGGAGCAGAAGATGGCGACCCTCGGCGGGATCCTAGCCGAGGAAGTCCACAAGGCCCCCGGCAAGACCATTGCCGGGGATGACAGCAAGGCCCCCGGCAAGACCGTTGCCGGGGATGGCGGCAACGCCACAGCAGAGACCCTTGCCGGGCCCCCGGCAAGACCGTTGCCGGGGATGGCGGCAACGCCACAGCAGAGACCCTTGCCGGGCCCCCGGCAAGACCCTTGCCGAGGGCATCAGCAGGGCCACTGCCAGACCCGTGCCAGCCAAGACTACCACCACCGTTCGCATGCAGCTGCCAGCCCAACCAGCTGGGAAGACACCTGCGTGGCAACATATGAATTCCATGCCAAATTAGCAGGCACCTACATGGCGGCGTGCGGACCTTCATGAAGGCCCTACCACCGCGCCACCTCAGTTGGCTGCCTGTCTACATGGCACTGCATGCATCGCTAGCCTAGGCGCTGTCGAAGCGAGGAGGAGCGGCGACGGACGGGACGGGCCTCATTCCCGTCCGCGATAAAGCTAAGGGACACATAAGCGATGCATTAAATGCGTCTTGCCTGTAATACGGGCGATAAGCTCACAATACTATAGGCCTTTACACCTCCTGTGTGCCACTTTGGCAGCACCTTTCGACTATAAAAGGAGGCCTACGGCGTACTGGAGGGGGAGTCGGCTCTTCTGAACGACACCGCCACCGTAGCTAGTTTGAGAGCCCAAGAACCCTCAATACATCCACCCAAGTAGGACTAGGGTTTTACGCATCCTCGCGGCTCGAACCTGGGTAAATGATACTCGTGCTGGCTGCTAATCCTCCTCTTCTCATGACCCCGCGCCCGGGCAACCGTAGTAGGGACTCTTGTGATCCCATCAGTGTCGTTTCCCCTGACATCCTTGGCGCGCCAGGTAGGGGCATAGTTGTGAGAATCTGGTCTGGCTGTTAGCCTAGCAGTTCTTCATCGCCATGGCTCCCAAGAAGAAGGCAGCCACGACGGTCGGTTCATCGGGGGCCAGACGGCCCGTACCAGTGAAGGCGAGTAGCGGGCTGGTCGCGGATAAGACCCGAGGCGCAGCCCGTGAGCACCAACATCGCCCTGGCAGTCAAACTCTGGCGAGCGGCATTGTTCGTACGCAAGACGGCGGGCCGCATGCCACAAAATCGAAAGACGGAGTAGAGGCCCTCGCAGGCGGCGCGGGGCCCTCCGGGGTCGCCGCCGTATCACCCACGGGTGGCGCGAGGACCTGCAGGACGCCCGTTCCAGCACCCACAGTGCGCTCTTCCCATGGTGTGCGCGACGAGCAGCGTCACCATGACGGTGACCCTGAGCACCAATGTGGGAAGAGCCCTGTGCATCAACTGCGGGACGAAGGAGGCCAGCATGCCCGCTGAAGTGCTGGCGATAATGGCATGCAACCGCTGGGCCATGGTAGAACTCCTTCTAACGTGGTTAGAAGTCGAAGCACGCCACGGTCCACGCAGTTCTCGCCACCACCCACGCCAGCAGAAGCTTTGGCGCACGCAGCTACTCCTCGACTTCCCTCCTACTACGGACAAGCTCGACGAGTGCAGAGCCACCATCCGGAGCCTTGTCGCCGTCGCCAACAAAGATGATCCGCGACCGGCGGGGTCCTCGGGCCGGCGCTCCACCGAGCCACCTCATGCCGACGGCGGAAGAACCGGGGGTGCTGCGGTCACATTGCACTCTCCTCCTCCGCGCCAACCACCGCGGATGTCAGGCCGTCATGACGACGCTTGCGATAACATCTCCATAGCGTCGTCCGACCCGCCGACCCACTGCGACCATTGCCAAGTTCTTCGGGAGCAAGCCCATGAAGACGCTCGAACCACCAGCGAGTGCCGGCGCGATACACGCCACCATTCGGACAAGCGGGCAGGGCCCGCTGCGGACCACCCGGCTCCCGGAGGCTCCGGCGGCCTACCTTACGAGGTGGGTTGCCCAGCCTTTACCCGGGACCTGCGGCAGTTCCAGTGGCCTTCCCACCACACGTTCAAGCCAGACGTCGGCGAGAAGTACAACGACAAGACCCATCCATCGGAGTTCCTCAGCATCTACACCATTGCAATGCAATCCGCTGGGTCTCGTGACGACAAGGTGCTTGCCAATTACTTCCCGTTGGCCCAAAAACCCAATGTCATGTCTTGGTTGATGCACTTGCCGGTGGACTCCATTTCTTCTTGGTCAGACTTGTGCCATGAGTTCATTGGTGCCTTCACTGGAGGCCACCAAGATCATGGCCAGGCGAGTGATTTGCATATCATTCCCTAGAAGGAAGGAGAAAACCTGCGCAAGTACATACAGAGGTTCAGCCGGGTGCAGTACAACATCCCCGACGTTCACCCTACGGCCGTGATTAGAGTGTTCCATTAGAACATGTGCAACCGCAAGATGCGTGAGGAGTTGGCGATGAACAAGGTTAAGTACCTGGACAGGGAAGTCGCCGCGACAAGGATAACCAGCAAGAGAGGCTCGCTCGGGGCTGCGACAAGAAGCAAGATGACGACGATCGTGACAAGGACGATGAGTCCGGTGAGCATGAGTTTCGGAAGGCTACGGAGGCCATGTGCGTCGATGGTGGTGCCTCGCTGCATACTTCTCACTGCCAAGTCAAGCGGTGAGCGCGTGAGATTACAGCAGCGCAGCCCTCATTCGATGCTCGAAAGCCGCTGAAGTGGACCAGCACGCCCCTCATCTTTGATGCCGAGGACAACCCTGACCGCACAACTGCAGTCGGATGCTTGTCGTTGTTGGTTTCACCAACGATACACAACCTCAAGGTGTAAAAGGTGTTGGTTGACGGTGGGGCCGATCTGAACTTGATATCGCCTGTTGTGATCAAAAGGCTGCAAATTCCTGATGGAGACCTAGAGGAAATGGGTACGTTTCAAGAGATCAACCCAGGAAGGAGCCAGCCGAAGGGGAAGGTCACATTGCCTGTGAAGTTTGGAGGCGAGTTGAATTATAGGACGGAGAGGATTGTCTTCGATGTAGCCGAGATCCCCTTGCCCTACAACGGGATCCTCGGCCACCCGGCACTAGCCAAGTTCATGGCGGCATCGCACAACACCTACAACACACTGATGATGCCTGGGCCGATGAACATCATCACCGTCCCCTCCGACAAGAAAGACGCACTGATCTGCGCCGACCAACTCTATCGGGAGGCAGTTGCAGCAGCTGTCACCAAGGCACTTGCTTTTGCCGCTGAAGCCCCGAGAGGGAAGAGGACCGGCAAGACCTCTCGCATCCACTCTGACAAGCGCACTTCTTCGGGGTGTTGTTCAATCACCGAGGACGTGCCAGAGAGTTCCACCTGCAAGAGCATGAAATCCAGGGCTGTGCCACCAGAGACCAAGAGGGTGTCCGTCAAGGAAGATGGCACAGGAGGGGCTTTCACCATAAGCTCCACCCTTGATGGAAAATAGGAAGGGGCGCTCGTCACTTTCCTGCGGGCGAATGTCGATGTGTTTGCGTGGCAAGCATCCGACATCCCCGGCATTCCCAGGGAAGTGATTGAGCACCACCTTGGTGTCTGTCCCCATGCGCGACCCGTCAAGCAGAAGGTCAGGAAGTGTAACACCCCGATGTAATGATGCTATAGTAATCCCAGAGATCAAGCTAATCATTTTGCTATAACCGTTCTTAGTCACTTTGATCAATATTCCCTTTGAAATTCCAGTTGAATTCAACTTCAAAATTTTGTGTGAAATTCAAATGCTCAAACATGAAAACTAAAATGTTCATCATGTGTAAAATATTCTCCTGGTAAAATTGGTGGTGATCCAACATTTTTGCAAAATGCCTATGTGGCCTAAAATAGCTAAAACAAAAAAGCTTTAAAAAGGAAAAAGGAAAAGGAAAAGCCCCCCCCTCAACTGGGCCGACTGGCCCAGCTGGCCATCGCACACCCCCATGGCCCTCAGCCCACCTAGTAACCCAACAGGCCATGTGGCCCACTCCCCTCCCCTATCGCTCTCCCCTCCCCCTGTTCAACCGACCGAGGGCGCGCACTCGCGCGTCACCGCCAAACCACCTCGCCGTCGACGAGGATGATAAGGACGACCCCTCCCCTCGGTCCTCTCCCCTGCGCCCCGCTCACTCCCCCGCTCTCCACTGGCGCCCACTCCGCCTCTCCCTCTTCCACCAGATCCTCCTCGCCCAGATCCGCCATGGCCACCACCGCAGTCGCCATGGCCGGCACCATCTACGCACTCTCCGCCGTCCCCTTCACCTAGGAGCGCGCCAAGGGCTCCGTCGTTGATCTCTCCTTCGCCCATGACCAGCCCCTCGATCTCGGCGCCCCTGCTTGAACTCCGACGCCAGCTTCTTCTTCCTCGGTTGCCACCGGCGTTCCTCTGCGCTCCTACATAAGCTCCCCAATGTTTCCCCTGTGCTAGCGCCGTCTATCGAGCCCCCCTAGTTGTCGTCACCATTGGTGCTGCCCTACCGCTATGGTGAAGCTCGTCGTAGTGGCCGCCGTTGTCGTACCTCGTGTCCGAGCTCGTAGTCGAGCTCGTGAGGTTCCCAGGAGCCCAACGCGCATGCGCGCGAGCCTCCCCGTGCCTCCTAGCATAGCCTCCGTCGAGGTCCCGTACGCGCGGCCGCCATAGCTCGTCATGGGTGCCGTTTCCATCGACCTTTTGGTCCGAGACGACCACCAGTCGACGCGGAACACTTCCACGGTTTGAACGCAAGTTGTCGCGCGCGGCTCGGTGCATCGTAGCGCGATCCCGACAATGTCCCGAATGCCACCACCGCCTCCACTCGCCGCCGGCGAAAATTCCGGCTGTTACGGCCCGCGCCGCCATCATGGTTGGATGAGGCCCAACCTCACCGTTCGAATGCGCCCGTCCACAGCTCAAATGATGCGCCGTAGCGCGATTCCGGCGGTCTCCGGCACTCGCCCGCGGCGGATGGCCTCGACGGCGTTGCTCCGGCGTCGGCGCTGACCTGGCACCGGCGGGGTCAACCTCTGGGTCGCTGCCCATGGGCCCCCTAGACTCAGTTGACCCACGTTGACCATGCTCAACGATACTAACTGCGCACTCAATGCCACTGACACACGGGCCCCACTACATAATTAACCTAATTAAAACATTTTCCTAATTAAAATTAATTAGCTAAACTAGTGAGTCACTGACTAGTGGGGTCCACTCACTAATTAGTCTGTTTAAGTTAAATTGATCTGCTGTTAGCCCACTGCCAATGACAGGTGGGCCCTACTGGTCAGTTTGACCTGGTCAGCGAGTCTTTTGACCCCTGACGTCATCAGCACGTCTTATCTTTCCTGTTAATTTAATTAATTCCAGAAAATACTTAAATCTTTGGAAATCCATAGAAATTAAACCTTAACTCGGATGAAAATGTGTTCTACACGAAAGTTGCTCAGAACGACAAGACGAATCCGATTACGTGGTTTGTTCATCTGTCACATGCCCCTAGCATGCTGAACATGGAACTTTGCCCCTCCGGTCATTTGTCTGACATAGGTCCGGAATCGGGATTACATTCCCGGTTGAATTCCCCCTTCACCTACATCATGTAGCCATACATTAGGTCACACCCAACACATCTTGTTGCCATGTTATGCTTTGTGGTGCTATGTTGCTTTATATTTATTGTTTCTCCCCCCTCTTCTCTCCGGTAGACCCCGAGACCGATGTTGCCCCTGTGATCGACTACGTCGACGACGACCCCTCCTTGCCAGAGCAACCAGGCAAGCAAACCCCCCCCCCTGAGCATTTCGATATCGCCCATTTCTTTCCATCTCATGCTTGCATTAGAACTGCTACTGCTTTATGGATGATCCTACTCTGATGCATAGCCTGTTGTTGTTACCTGCTTTCATACCTTACCTGCTTATCTAAACTGCTTAGTATAGGTTCGTTAGTGATCCATCAGTGACCCGCACCTTCGGTTCAGAGAAACGCCAAAGAGTCTGCTTGACCGGCTTGAATCCCTGTAGAATATTGAGGCTGTGCTTGGCCAGCCTGCGTGGGATTCCTGGCATGTTTGAGGGGTGCGGGGTGAATATGTCCCAATTCTCGCGCAGGAACTCTCGTAGTGCGGCGTCCACGGCGGGGTTTAACTGTGCCTCGATGTAGGCTGTTTTTGTAGAAGCTGAACGGGCGGACAAGTTAAACTGCCTAGCCGGAGAGTTTGGCCGACAGCCAGGGCTCCCCCGGCGGTAATGTTGTTTTTAACAATGAGACGAGGCATCCTTCCTTACAATGACGACACAGTGGAACTCTCAATGAAAGCACCAATGTCGGTGTCAAAACCGGCGGATCTCGGGTAGGGGGTCCCGAACTGGGCGTCTAAGGAGGATGGTAATAGGAGGCATGGGACACGATGTTTTACCCAGGTTCGGGCCCTCTTGATGGAGGTAGTACCCTACGTCCTGCTTGATTGTTCTTGATAATATGATTAGTACAAGAGTTGATCTACCACGAGATCAAAGAGGCTAAACCCTAGAAGCTAGCCTATGGTATGATTGTATGTTGTCCTACGGACTAAAACCCTCCGGTTTATATAGACACCAGAGGGGGACATGGTTACACAAGGTCGGTTACAAAGGAGGAGATATACATATCCGTATTGCCTAGCTTGCCTTCTACGCCAAGTAAAGTCCCATCCGGACACGAGACGAAGTCTTCAATCTTGTATCTTCATAGTCCAACAGTTCGGCCAAAGGATATAGTCCGGTTGTCCGGAGACCCCCTGTCGGTGTCAAAACCGGCGGATCTCGGGTAGGGGGTCCCGAACTGTGCGCCAACGCCGGAAGGTAACAGGAGACAAGGGACACGATGTTTTTTACCCAGGTTCGGGCCCTCTCGATGGAGGTAATACCCTACTCCTGCTTGATTAATATTGATGATATGGGTAGTACAAGAGTAGATCTACCACGAGATCAAGGAGGCTAAACCCTAGAAGCTAGCCTATGGTATGATTGTTGTGTATGGAGTTGATTGCCTACGGACTACAACCCTCCGGTTTATATAGACACCGGATAGGGTTAGGGTTACACAGAGTCGGTTACAATGGTAGGAGATCTTGAATATCCGCATCGCCAAGCTTGCCTTCCACTCCAAGGAAAGTCCCATCCGGACACGGGACGAAGTCTTCAATCTTGTATCTTCATAGTCCAGGAGTCTGGCTGAAGGTATAGTCCGGCTACCCGAACACCCCCTAATCCAGGACTCCCTCAGTAGCCCCCGAACCAGGCTTCAATGACGATGAGTCCGGCGCATAGATTGTTCGGCATTGCAAGGCGGGTTCTTCTCCAAATCTCATGTACCTGTAGGAATAATGTCCGATTTTTGTAATGCATTGCTCCTCGGCTTCCATGCCCAATAATGGCCATCTTCCACGTGTTCAAACAAATGCGAAAAGCTGGGGCGTTTTTACATCCACACCCCTAGCCGTATAAACGAGCCGCCTATTTAACGGGATGAGGATTTAGGTCCAAACCACATCTTCTCCTTTCCGTGAGTTATCATCAGAGCGCTTCCAGCAAAGGTCCATTCCAACATGACCAGCCGTCACAGCTCCTCCCCTCGCCCCTCTGGTCCCAAACCCGGGGACTGGGAGAGTTGCACCATCCCACATAGCAAGTTAGCGTCACTTCAGGCCAAGGGATTTCTCCCTCAGGCATACATGGTCCCGGTCCGAGCCGGTCTGCCACCTATAATGGCGGAAAACAAGCGGAGAGCACCCCCAATCCTTCTAAAGGAGAGCGGGTGTGCCTCGTCCCCTATGTAATAAGGGGACTGGGGTTTCCAATTCATCCATTTCTCCGCGGGCTTCTGGAGTTCTACGGCCTCCAGCTGCACAATCTCAAGCCCGCCTCCGTATTACATATTGCGGGTTTCGTCGCCCTTTGCGAGCTATTTTTAGGCGTTAAGGCTCATTTCGCGCTGTGGAAGAGGTTATTCTACGTGGTGCCCCGTTCTCAAAAGGGGTCTATATACCAAGTGGGCGGAGCCGAAGTATGGCGCATTGCCGGGACCGGATACCTATCCAGAACCCCAAAGAAGGCGTCCGAGGACTGGCCTTCGGAATGGTTTTATGTAGATGACGTCCCGCTACCGGACCCTATCCGGGTCGGTCTCCCTGAGTTCAACAGTGCTCCATTGAAGAAACGCTTGAGCTGGAGTCCACGGAGCTCTCAGAGAGAAAGCGACAGAGACGTCCTTTACCTGATGGGCCGGATAAGACTGTTGTCTCATTCCGGACTAACCATGATTGGAGTCATGGCCGCATGCATTATGCGGGGGGTGCATCCACTTCAATATAGAGGCCACCCCATGTGGGATTTCAACGGGGAGGATGACGCCACACGTTATGGTCGTAAGGGGCCGGCCTCAGCTGCCTCCTTAGTAAAGATCTTATCCTCTTTGTACAAGGGAGAAAAGGAGGAATTCCTCCGCGTCAACCCGCGGGCCGGATTCAGTATGTACGATCCTCCAAGTCGGGTAAGTGAACAATTGCGCTTGCCCGTTTGTTTTATACTCCCATGGTTAGATAGGTAGTCTAACGACTTCAATGCAGGAACTGCGACAGGAGGTAAAGGATATAAGCAGCCGCCCTCCACAGCCCGAGGACCCAGAACGGTCCCTCAATCCGGACTCCGAAGAGGTTCCGGACATATCGGTGGAGCTTATCGACGGGGTGTTCCATCAGCTAAGCAAGGACAATACCTTGGTAGCAATCACGGCTGATTACCCAGGGTTAATTCCGGCCTCCCAGGTGACAGAAACCGAAGTCTCATTCCCTTGAGAGAGATTCCACTCTCACGTATTCCGGTGTTTCTGATGACAACCGTGTTTTGCAGGGGATATTTCCGCGGCAGGAGGCTGAACCTGCGGCGGCTAGCCAACGAGGGGCCGCAGGGCCCCGTGGGGCAAAAAGGAATGTAGTCCGGACTGAGATGCCAGCGCAAAGGTATAGCACACCCTCTGTTTCCCTGGTGTTATTCTATCAGGGCATATTAACGTTCGTGCTATCTTCACAACGAAGAGACCTCGCCGGACTACATCCGGAGAGGTTGCCAATCATGCCTCCACCAGCCAGGCTCCAATGTCTGGCCAGGAAGCGGAGGCGAGCACAAGGCGCGCACCGGATGCTCCTCCGACAGAGGATGCGGACAGGCTGTTTGCCACAAATTCTGAAGTGGAGAGTGCCATGAACCGCAGGCGTCGCCGGACAGTTCTACGCGATGCTTGTTTCTCCCAAGAGGCTTTAGATGCCTTTAATTCGGGAGATGCGTACCTCCGTGCCGCTAAAAATGGTTTAGCCAGAGCCACGGAGCAGTATGTAAAAGTCATACGGGTAAGAAAATTTTGGTCAAATATGTATATATACCAGTAGCCCCCGAGACTTGAAACAGTTAGAGCAACTGATTTAAGGATCATTTAATATGCAGGTTCTTACAGAGAAGAATACTGTACTGTCCCAGGAGCTGGAAAAGTGCAAGGCCCAACTAGAGGCCGCACTAGCCACAGCAGGGGAGCCCAAAGAGACCCCCTCAGGTAAGATACACTTCGAAAGATTAGTATTGTGCGGTGTGGGTGCAAATCTGATGAATCATATTGCAGATGGCGCCAGACTCGATCCGGAAAAGCAACAACTCTTACGCCAGCTAAAGGCCGGTGAGAGTACGTTGACAAAGGTGAGGAGAGAGAAGAATGATCTTCAGGATGCTGGACATCGAACTTAAAGATGTTCGTGGCCAGCTGTCGGACTCCACGAAGAAGAATCAGCGGCTTCGACGCGCCATATTTAGTAAGTGCTTGAACGAACTTTGCAAAAAGAGTTCGGCGAGGAAGTCGACTAACAGAGTAATGTCTGTAGTTATGCTGACATGTCGTCTTGCAGAGGAGATGCCCGGTTCTACGGGTGACCTTCTTCCCGAACTCGTGCAACTGCACGAGCGAATTCGGCAGGCGATGCGAGGCGTTGCCCAAGCCCTATGGCCTGCCCACTCCATGCCCGAGGGCCTTGGAGAGCTTGCGGAGAAGCTGAAGGGAGCTCGGTGGCGCTTCTGATTGTGGAAGATATCGGCCTGCCGACAAGGCTCTAGGGAAGCCTGGGCCATGGTGAAGACCTGTTTTACGAAGTCTGACCCGAACCACATGGCCGAGGTCGGACCAATGGGGCCTGACGGGAAGGAGATCCCTGTGAGCTTAGTATACGGCCAAGTAGAGTTGGCCGCGAAGTATTCCCAGCAGGACTGTAAATTAGACAGCCTGTTAGATGGTATAGAAGAGGAATACAATCTGTCAGAATGACTATATAATTTTGAATTGACATGTGTAATGCCTTCTAGCCGGATTGTAGATCGTTTGTCGTTGCCGGCCTTTTCGCTTCAACCTCGGGACCTGACGGTGCGGAGTGTGTCCGAATACCATAGCGGTTATATAAGAATCATGGTATGCGTGGAGACCAGGCGTAGGGGTCATTAGTGCTTTATCAGACAAGTGCCCAACTAGTTATGTTATATTACATGGTTAGTAAGAAACATCTTCCAGAGAGAATAGTTCCGTTAGGGGTTCCTTTCGCTGGGAGGCATGCCCTAAAGTGCATGTCCGGACTGCGTAAAAAGACTCAGAAAAAAGCATCTGGGGGCGCATAAAATGAGTAAAAATATCATCTTTTATCTCACCGACCGAATATTCCCTTAAGAATGCTAGCTTTCGGCTACACCCAGTCTGAGGTACGCATCCGGCTGACCCGGCAGTAACAATCATAGAGGTGCTCCCTTTATCGCCTAGCCGAACAATTGGGAACGTAGGGGTAAGCACAGGAGCCAGGCAACCCAGCTTGGACAAAACTTAAGTCATATCGATGCATATAATGGTGAAGAAAAAGGTACATGCGGAAGTTTCACGCATGTGTTGGGCATAAAGCCCGTATAAATAAGCTTCTGTTAAAGAAGCCCCCAGGTTTAATGAGCGCGAGTGGCGCGTCACTAGATGAGCCTTTAAGGGCTATAAAAGAAAAGAGGGGAAGGAGAGAAATGTAAGACAGAAAAATGCAAAAAATGGACAGAGGAAGGAGACGAACAGAGAGTCCGGCGCTAGGCATAGAATCTTCGGAGGCGGGTGGCGTTCCACGGGTTCGGCTCGAGTCGGATGTCCGACGCATCTCGCAGGCGGTACGCCCCGCCAGTCAGGACTTGGTCGATTATGAATGGACCTTCCCACTTGGGCTTGAGTTTGTCCTTTTTCTTATCCGGCAGGCGTAGAACTAGTTCGCCAACATTGTAATTTTTGGCCCGTACTTCTCTGGTTTGATATCTTCGGGCATGCTGTTGATAAAATGCGGAACGGGCTTTTGCTACGTCACGCTCCTCCTCCAGGGAGTCCAAGTTGTCCTGCCGATCGAGCTCGGCTTCTCTTTCTTCGTACATGCGCACTCTAGGTGAGTCATGAATTATGTCGCAGGGCAGAACTGCCTCTGCGCCGTACACCGTAAAAAATGGTGTGTATCCGGTGGTGCGATTTGGCGTGGTCCGCAGCCCCCATAGCACGGAGTCGAGCTCCTCTACGCAGTGCGTGTTAGATTCCTTGAGGGACCGCACCAGTCTGGGTTTAATGCCGCTCATGATAAGACCATTTGCACGTTCGACCTGGCCATTGGTTTGTGGGTGATAGACGGAAGCATAATCGAGCTTGATGCCCATGTTTTTGCACCAGAGTTTTACCTCGTCGGCGGTAAAGTTTGTACCGTTATTGGTTATGATGCTGTGGGGGATGCCCTAACGGTGTACAACCCCGGATATGAAGTCTATCACAGGTCCGGATTCGGCCGTTTTAACAGGCTTGGCTTCTATCCATTTGGTGAATTTATCCACCATGACCAGTAAGTATTTTTTCCTATCGGTCCCACCTTTAAGGGGTCCGACCATGTCAAGCCCCCACACCGCAAAAGGCCAGGTGATGGGTATAGTTTGGAGTGCGGTGGGTGGCATATGGCTTTGGTTGGCAAAAAGTTGGCAACCAACGCATCGTTGGACTAGGTCCTGAGCGTCTGCCCGGGCCGTCGGCCAATAAAAGCCTGTACGGAAAGCCTTGCTAACAAGGGACCGAGCAGCGGCGTGGTGACCATCGAGTCCGGCATGAATTTCAGCCAGAAGGTTCTGCCCTTCCTCTTCGGAGATGCACCTTTGGAGGACTCTAGTAGTGCTTTTCTTTTGAGGCTCTCCCTCATGGACTCTATAGGCTTTAGATCGCCGCACTATGAAGCGGGCCTCGTTTTGGTCCTCCGGGAGTTCCTGCCTAGTAAGGTAGGCTAGGAATGGTTCTGTCCACGGGGCGATGAACGCCATTATTACGTGGGCTGAAGGTGTAATTTCATTGGCAGAGCCTCCAATTGTGTCAGATTGTTCAGCGTCGAGTGGTGCGGCTGGGTCCGGGCTGTTATTTGCGGGTTCCCCCTCCCATGCTACGGATGGCTTGAACAATCTTTCCAAAAAGATATTCGGGGGGACTGCATCGCGTTTTGCTCCGATGCGTGCCAGGACATCCGCTGCTTGATTGTTTTCTCGGGCTATATGGTGAAACTCCAGCCCTTCGAACCGAGCTGACATTCTTAGGACGGCGTTACGGTAAGCTGCCATTTTTGGGTCCTTGGCGTCGAAGTCTCCATTTATTTGGGATATCGCGAGGTTTGAATCCCCACGTACCTCTAGGCGCTGGATACCCATGGATACTGCTATCCGGAGTCCATGTAGGAGGGCCTCATATTCGGCTGCATTGTTGGAATCCGTGTACATGATCTGGAGCACATATTGGACTGTGTCTCCTGTGGGGGACGTCAGGACGACGCCAGCCCCCAGTCCGGCCAACATTTTGGAGCCGTCGAAATGCATAATCCAGTTTGAATATGTGTCATACTCTTTAGGGAGCTCGACCTCCGTCCATTCTGTGACGAAGTCGGCCAAAACTTGCGATTTAATAGCTCGCCGTGGCTTATAGGTGATATCGAACGGGAGAAGCTCGATGGCCCATTTTGCAATCCGGCCCGTTGCATCGCGGTTGTTGATAATATCATTGAGTGGTACTTCCGAGGCTACTGTTATGGAACACTCTTGAAAGTAGTGTCATAGCTTCCGGGATGCCATGAATACTGCGTATGCAATCTTTTGATAATGCGGGTACCGTGATTTGCATGGAGTGAGGACAGTGGACACGTAGTAGACCGGCCTTTGAAGGGGGAATTTGTGTCCATCCATTTCCCGCTCGACAACGAGCACTGCGCTGACAACTTGATGTGTTGCTGCAATGTACAATAACATTGGTTCGCAGATGTTTGGCGCAGCCAGGACTGGGTTTGTTGCCAATATAGCTTTTATTTCATCAAGTACGGCCGTGGCGGCCTCCGTCCACTCGAAGTGTTCGGTGCGCCGAAGGAGGCGATAGAGGGGTAGTGCCTTTTCTCCCAAGCGAGAGATGAAGCGGCTTTAAGCCGCCACGCATCCGGTTAATTTTTGTATTTGTTTGAGGTCCTTTGGAATATCCAATTGTGACAAAGCTCGGATCTTAGCTGGATTTGCTTCAATTCCTCTACCGGATACAATGAAGCCCAAGAGCTTTCCGGCTGGAACGCCGAAGACGCATTTTTCCGGGTTGAGCTTGATGTCATATTTTCGGAGGTTATCGAATGTAAGCCTCAAGTCGTCTATTAGAGATTCGACATGTCTTGATTTGATGACCACATCATCCACATACGCCTCTACTGTTTTGCCGATCTGATTTGCCAGACATGTCTGGATCATGCGCTGGTATGTTGCGCCGGCGTTTTTTAGCCCGAAGGGCATTGTGTTGAAGCAGAATGGGCCGTATGGTGTGATGAATGCTGTTGCAGCTTGGTCTGATTCTGCCATCTTGATTTGATGGTATCCGGAGTATGCGTCGAGGAAACACAACGAGTCGTGTCCTGCGGTGGCATCGATAATTTGATCGATGCGGGGGATGGGGAAGGGATCCTTTGGGCAAGCCTTGTTAAGGTCTTTAAAATCGACACACAGGCACCAGGATTTGTCCTTCTTTGGTACCATCACCAGGTTTGCTAGCCAATCCTGATGCTTTATGTCTCTAATGAATCCGGCCTCCAATAGTTTGGCTAGCTCCTCTCCCATAGCCTGTCTCTTGGGTTTGGAAAAACGCTGAAGAGCTTGTTTGACAGGTTTGAATCCTTTTAGGATATTTAAGCTGTGTTCGGCCAGCCTGCGTGGGATCCCTGGCATGTCTGAAGGGTGCCAGGCGAAAATGTCCCAGTTCTCTCATAGGAACTCTCGCATTGCGGCGTCTACATCAGGGTTCAGTCATGCCCCGATGGAAGCTGTTTTATTGGGGTCCGTTGGATGGACCTGGAATTTGACTATTTCGTCAGCTGGCTTGAAGGATGTGGATTTGGATCTCTTATCGAGTATCACATCATCCCTGTTAACCATGGAGCGCAGCGCCGTCAGTTCCTCGGCCGCTAAGGCTTCGGATAGTGCCTCAAGGGCTAATGCAGCCGTCTTGTTTTCGGCGCGGAGTGCTATGTCCGGATCACTAGGTAGAGTGATAATTTCATTCGGCTCGGGCATCTTAAGCTTCGTGTACCCGTAATGGGGTATTGCTTGGAAGATTGTGAATGCTTCCCACCCTTGTAAAGCGTGATGTCCGCTCTTAAACAGGGCCACCTGAAACATGACTTCTTCGGACCTGTAATTATCCGGCGTGCCGAACACCACATCTAGTGTGATTTTTCCTGTGCAGCGCGCTTCCGGACTGGGGATTATTCCTCTAAAGGTTGTGCTGCTTCGCTCGACGTGGTTCCAGTCTATTTCCATTTTTTGAAGGGTTTCCTCATAAATGAGGTTCAGTCCGCTGCCTCCATCCATGAGCACCTTGGTGAGGCGAAAGCCGTCCACTATGGGACAGAGGACCAATGCGGCTGGTGCTCGGGCTGTTCGAAATCTAGGTTCATCACTAGCGTTGAAGGTAATGGCAGTGCCGCTCCATGGATTTATTGTTGCAACTTGATAGACTTCGGCGAGGCTATGGAGTGTTCTTTTTCGCACATTGTTTGATGCGAAAGTCTCGAAGACTGTGAGAACGGTACTGGTGTCCTCGGGCTGGCTTTCTGCGGCCTCCAAAATTAAGAGGTCCTCACCAATTTTGGCCACCTGCCGGAGTATCCAACATGCTCTAAGGCTGTGAGTTGGTGTGGCGTCCTCTGTACTGTGAATTCTATAGGGTCCATCAAGCCACCTTTCCAGTACGGTTCCGTGCCCTGTAGAGGGTTTTGGCTTTTTGGTATTTATCCCGGGTGTCCTATGATGATGCACCCTCTTAGTTCGGACGGGATTACTATTCAAGTACGGATTATCCCAAAATTTTATTTCGGTTTTCCAGGCACTTTCCATTGCACAGTATTTTTGTACTATGGACGCCAAGTCAGCGAAGCGTGTAATATCACGACGACTTACGGCGCTAAGGATTCCCTCGTCCGTGCAATTACTGCAGAAAATAGAGATTGCGTCTCCCTCGCGGCAATCCTTTATCCTCTTCATAACCAGGAGGAATCTGGCCCAGTAATGATGTACTGTTTCCTCGGGCCCCTGCCTGATTTGGGAGAGGTCGCTTATGTTCGGGCGGGCGGGTGTCGTTGAATCTGAAACCTCACCCAATCCAAGATTCGTAGGCCGAAGAGTTTCCGAACTCCGAAGTTCGGATTCTTGGATGTTGTCCAACGAATCTAGCCCGTTCCCTGATCCTAAGGTCAGGTCTTGAGTTACATCCTCCTCTCCACGGGTATCTGTCTTGGAGGATTCGGGAATTCGGACGTAGCTAGTCCTTAAAATAGATGAAGGGTCGCCGCACTGCGCCTCTACCACGACAACGTGGTGGGTGACTTGGGGAGAGTTAATTTCTCTTAGATTGGGTTTAAGCCCAACCTGGTCGTAATCCGTAGCGACCCCCAGGGCGGCGATGCGATCCAAGAGCTCGTTTACGGAAGAGAGCTCCATTGGATCTAGCTGCTCGACGAGCTCCGAGCTGACGTGTGGGTTGCTTTTTATGACCCGAGAGGTCACCGTCGATGCAACAGCCGAACAGGCGGTCATGAGAAAATGTGGGGACCATGAATCATAAGTTGAGATCACCGAATGCACGTGTACAGTGATCCCAGAGATCAATGCTCACTGAACACACAGAAGCTGAATAACAAGAGTCTTACATCCATACATACTGTCTTACACAAATCATGACCATTATGGTCAAGTCTTACATAGATAAAGCCTTAAGGGCTGAACATCAAATGAAACACAAGCAGCGGAAATCTTCGTCGATAAGTAGAACCCATGCCATCTGCCTTAACCCTATAGGCATTCTGACTGGGAAGCGTCCTAGTTCGCATGTTCGTCTCCAAAGAATTCTTCTTCGAATTCCTATTCTTCCATGCCTGGCCAATTAAATAACCAGTGGCAAGCCAATGAGTACTTTGAATGTACTCGCAAGCAACCCATGTTTTGGTTAAGGTACAACAATGCATGATATAGGTAAAAAATTTCATGCGGAAAGCTAGTTTTGAGTGCAATGACATGTTCAACAATGTGTAAGACATGCATCAGGAGAATTCAAGTAACCGTGAGGACAGGTTACAGATATCAACATAAATAGAGTGGGCACCAACCCAACTCAATCATGTCAAGTCCTTGACTTGACCCAAGTAGTTCTTCCCACTTATCCAACACACACACTGGTTTGTAAACACGTGGACGTAGTTTAAGCAGCACCGCCCAACTATCCTTGACCCTGGGCACGGCTATTCGAATAGTTTTACACTCTGCAGAGGTTGCACACTTTACCCACAAGATCCGGGGAACTTCCGTGTCATCCACGACCCGCGATACCTCAAGTACCCGGGGTAAGCACCCGATCATTATCTTTCCCTAGACGACACTAACAAGGAGTCCACTCGTTGTTCCGTATCCTCACGATGTACATCATGCGAGACTCACTTGAGATCGTAACATCCGAGAGGGGACACAACGGTGTATCTGGTGCCCTGTAAAAACAGTCATGGCCGCCCTACCTGGCACGACCCCGTCCCGTGAGAGAGCACCTACTCTCCCCCGTCACTAGTAATGCGGGCTCCAAGCTAGTATCGACCTAAGTAATCAATAATGCCCTTGCCCATATAAGGGTAGAGTGGTTGCGCATGTAAGGTTGGGGCAGTCGACAAATCTTAAATCTAATCTGTTTTTGAAAACAACACACACTTTCCTCGGTACACCACTTCGTCATCAAGTGGTTACCCATCTCATTGTCTCCCTCGGGCATAAGTGGCACCCGATGGGGTTTTCGAAAAGTCTTTTGAAAATACTGTGTCTCCATCACCATGCATATACCCGTCCCTTTGCGTAGCACTACTTAGCATCCTATCTACTCCCACCGGCATAACCCTCATAAGAAGGTAGGGTCATGCACAATGCAGGTATCAACGAGGAAGTAACGAAGGCAATCCACCAAAGTGGTTACCCTCTCATCATGATTCTGAAGCAACACTAATGAAGTGCTATATGACATGCATAAAAAGGGTTTCATAGACATGGTCAAAGGGCTGCTTGCCTGGCTCAGCAAAGTCTTCTGGGTCTTCAAAGTCTTCTGGTCCAACTCCTTCGTCAGCAACGCAATCTATCGTCGCAAAATAATAACGAGAAAAATAAGGCAATAATAAAACAGAAAAACCAAAGTGCTCAAAAAAATGTCAACTTATTTTTGTAAAATACTAGGTTGAAAACTAAGAAGGGGAATATTCCTAGTTTTGGACTTGGTGTAGCAGAATGGGAGAAATGGATTTACAAAGGCATATTTAAATGCTTAGAATCACATTTAAATATTTACAGTGAAGAAAAGGTAGTTGGATTTGAAAGAAAGTTGCACCATTAAATAGGTGGGATTTTTACAACATTTTAGGAACTGGGATTGTTGCATTTGGATTAATATTTAATTCTGTGGAATTTTTGCAAGTATCCAGAAAAAGAAAAAGGAGAAGCAGCACTGTGCAACTAGGCCAGAAGGGCCACAGTGCAGCACGCCCAGAGGGAATCCAGCCCGCGCAGGGCGGCCACGTCGAAGGCGTATTTGGAAAATACGCCTCCAGCCGACGCAGCGAACCGGTGCGCGCGCGTGCGTGTTTAAACCTGACGGGTGGGTCCCACCCGTCAGGGCGTGAGGCTGATGGACAGGGCCCACGGCCATCATCGTCTACCTTTGTACAGAGGCGATGGCGAGCTCACCGGCGGCGATACAGGGCATGGGAGGACGCGTGGGTGGTACCGTTGTGCTCAGGGAGGATCCGCCGTTCGGATGGAGGTGGTGTTGGTCGCCGGGGTGGCCTGGTTCCCCGGTGACGAGGTCTTGTGGCGGAGGAGCTTCGGTTGGTGGTCGTTCCGGCCGTTTTCGGCTGCAAAGGAAGCGGGGAAGAGGGGGGAAATGATCAGAGGGATGCAGGGGTTCAAGATCGAGGCAGAGGAGGAGCGGGGGAGGCCTATACCTCGCGAACTCCGGCGAGCCGAAGCGGCGGAGCTCGAGCTCGATCTCGAGCTCGGGCAGCTCTGGAGAGGAACTAGGGGTGCAGGGGGAGGTTTAGGTGGTGCAGAGAGCGAGTGGTGAGGAGAGAAGGGCTCGGGGAGGCCTTTAAATAGGCGAACGGTGAGGTCCCGTAGACCCGTGCGCCAGCGAGCTCACGCTCGTCGCTGCAGGGCTCGGGGGAAGCAGGCGTGGTGTCTGGGGTGTTCCTGGACATTGACCACGTCGGGTGAGATAGAGAGAGGGAGTGGGGAGAGGTCAGAGGCGCGCGCGTGTGAGCCGCACCATTGGCGCGCTCGGGCGGCCTCTGTTTGCTAGCGCGGAGGCGCGGGGAGGAGGAGAGAGGAGGGGGCCGACCGCGTAGCGTGTTGCGGATGCCGAGGCGCATCGGCAGGCGCGCGGGGGAGGCCCAAGGTGGCCGGAGGTGGCTGGAAGGGGGCGGCTACAGTGCGGGAGCGCATTGTAGCGCGCTCCAGAGCGCCCAAATGGCCGGCATGGCCATTCTTTATGCATGGTGAGCGCGTCCTTTATGTCTAGAAGGTCTAGGGGTGAGTAAAGTAATGGGGTGGTGCATTGGATGCCATGGATGGCCACTGGGGTGAGGGGAGAGGAAGAAGAAGTGTGCAAATGGGCTGTCCAGAGAGAGGAAGTGGGATTTTACCCATCCAATAAGTGAGCTATGTATTTGCTATTGTTACTGGAGGTGAAAGGGGACTAGGAGGAGCTGTGGTAAAAAGTTGAGCTCAAGGAGATTAGTGGAAGAGGTCAAAATGATGATTTTGGGAAAATGGAAGAAGGTGTTTGTTGTTAGTTTGGGCAAGAAAATTAATTCCACTTGCCATGAGAATTAACAGGATGGAATGGCACATAGAAGTAGGATGTTCCACCAAGTTTGAGCTCATTTGGGCAAAGTAGCCAATGTAACTTTGGTAAACCCTAGAAATGAGTAGAAATGGATTTACCAAGATTTAGTCATGCAAATCTATTCTCCTTGATGCACCACTTGGTGTAGTGGCCTCATTTGGCCATGTGAACATGCTCACAAAAGTTGGGGTCAAAGAGAGAAAGTTGGTAGTACAAACTTGTTCAAATTTGGTTCTGGTCAGAGAGGGTTTTGGGGTACTTTGATCAAGATAACATTCTCTCCAACTTGTGCCATTTGGTCTAGATACATTATTACACCATTTGAGCATGTGCACCAAGTTTGAGAGCATTTGGACATGCTTGACAGTGCAAAGTTGTTCAAACTTGAAAAAGGTCAGAAGTGGTTTTGAGAGGGTTTCATGGGGTTATACTATTCTCCATGACATGAGGCTTGGCAAGATCATCAAACATGTATTATGTGACATGATAGAATTTTCTTGGAATATTTGGGGAATATTTCCTTTGTAAATATTTCAAAAGCTTGAAATATCCAGAAAGGGTTTTTGAGGGATTTGACCAATATTTTGAACATGACCATGTGTTGAAACTCTTATATATGGACAATATATGTCCTGTGAGTTTCCCTAAATTTTGCCAAATATTTTTAAGGCTTTAAAATATTTTTAACCTATTAAAGACCATTTCTGGCCTTAAGAAAAAGCCTTTAAATAAAATATGAAAATAACTTTTAAAATTATATTTTTGTGGTTTCTGGGTATCCTATATCTAATAGGAGTCAAAAATACTTTTGGAAATATTTTTTCTGCCCTTAGTTAAGTACTTGCAGTACAAATCTCAATTCAAGGGTTTTTGGAAATCTAATTTTAGACAATACTTTTTGGCCAAATTATTTTTGTAAGAAAATACTATATTGCACTATACACATGGTATGATCATTGGGCAGAAGTTTGGAGCAAGGAGATGAAGTATAGAAGGTGGAGTTGTGTTGACTTTAAAGAGCACTTGAAATCACAGAGAGAAAACCAACTCCAAATAAAAGCCAAATAATGCAAAAGTTTTTGTCAAACCACACTTTATCATGATTTATTAGCTTAAGTGTTGTGGCATGAAAATCAGGGTGTGACAGAAAACCACCTAGCCGGAGGGTTTGGCCGACAGCCAAGGCTCCCTTAGCAACGGCGCCGTCTTTGAAGACGGGAGGAGGCATCCTTCCTGATTGTGACAGCACAGAGGAACTCTCAATGAAAGCACCAATGTCAGTGTCAAAAACGGCGGATCTCGGGTAGGGGGTCCCGAACTGTGCGTCAAGGCCGGATGGTAACAGGAGACAAGGGACACGATGTTTTTACCCAGGTTTGGGCCCTCTCGATGGAGGTAATACCCTACTCCTACTTGATTAATATTAATGATATGGGTAGTACAAGAGTAGATCTACCACGAGATCAAGGAGGCTAAACCCTAGAAGCTAGCCTATGGTATGATTGTTGTGTATGGAGTTGATTGCCTACGGACTACAACCCTCCGGTTTATATAGACACCGGATAGGGTTAGGGTTACACAGAGTCGGTTACAATGGTAGGAGATCATGAATATCCGCATCGCCAAGCTTGCCTTCCATGCCAAGGGAAGTCCCATCCGGACACGGGACGAAGTCTTCAATCTTGTATCTTCATAGTCCAGGAGTCCGGCTGAAGGTATAGTCCGGCTACCCGAACACCCCCTAATCCAGGACTCCCTCACCCCCTAATCCAGGACTCCCTCACCCCCTAATCCAGGACTGCCTCACATAACCTAGACTCTCGCAGAATGTACCCCTCCCCAGTTGGATAGAGAACCAGCTACACCCCGGTAGATAGTAACCCAGTTCGAGTTGACACAACACCTTCTCCACCAAAGAGCACCCAAACACGAGCAGTTAGTAAGGGAACTGCAATGCCCAAAGCACGAGGACCACCACTCCGAATCCCAACTCAATGCTTAAAGGAGAAGAAGATTTGTTCTCAGGTCAGGTTCTGTAGCTATGGTTCGTACTCCTTTGCTCTTGCATTACTGTATTTACTCATACCAACTATTTTTAAATTTGAGGATGGAATTGAAACTCCAATGGCACAACAGGTATGTTTTAAACCTGTTTCTTTAACTGGTTTGTTGTTGTAACCTGCTCTATGTTGATTTCAGTTTCAATTGAATAAATAGTTATGTTCTCATGTCATGCACATTACAAGTGTTGTTATTGCTCTACAGTTAGCCACACTTATATTTTGTCTATTCTGCTTTGTCTTGAACAAATATTATTTGAACTGTGTCTCTATCTTGATTTGGCAACAAGAACTAGAATGATATAGACCATAAAGTGACCATGGTACATAGGTATATGTTTGTTTCATGCTGTTATCCTGTCCACTTTACTACTGAACTCATTTACCAAAATGAGTTTCATATACAACATGGTAAACATGTGATGTGTCTGCTTGTTTCTCTTTTAGAATGCAGACAAAATATTTGAGAACAGTACCGCGTTATCCAATGGTAAAGGAAGTAATGCAGATAAGGTTCAAGATAGTGAGACATCCCTGTTGGACTCCAAGAAAGCTGATAAAAACAATCTTGACGACAGTGAGGGAACTCAAAAGTCATGTCTTGATGTAGTGGTCCAGTTACTGGCCACTACTGCTGGCACAAGCACTTCGAACTCGCTACCTGAATCAGTTCGTCTTCTTGAGTCTCAACTTCAACTTGAAAGACATCGATCAGATGTGCTGTGACAGGAAGATGAAGGACTGAGGAAGTCCCTGTAGAATTCAGATGCATATTTTCTGGTGCAACAGCAAGTGCTGGAGGATTTAAGCGCCAAACAAGAGAAAGTTAATAATCTTGCTAAGCATCTTTCCAGCATTATGGGAACCCAGGATATTGTTTCTTGAGATCTTCTGAAGTTGTTTTAGTTCTGGATTTGTTTTGCTGCAGCGTTTATTTGCGTTGGTCGGCAACTTTGACAACCAGTGTGTAACACCCCGTATGTAACCTGCCATATTTGTATTCCAACTCTTGCCATTTCCGGCAGTAAGTTATGATATTTCCTCATTGTCGAGTTTTTGGCTTTGTGTTGCTTTTTCTTTTTCATGCATCTCATATCATGTCATCATGTGCATCGCATTTGCATACATGTTCATCTCATGCATCCGAGCATTTTCGCCGTTGTCCGTTTTGCATTCCGGCGCTCCTATGTCCTTTGGTGTCCCCTTTTACCTCTTTTCGTGTGCGGGTGTTGAACATTCTCGGATTGGACCGAGACATGCCAGGTGACCTTGGTTTACTACCGGTAGACCGCCTATCAAGTTTCGTGCCATTTGGACTTCGTTTGATACTTCAACGGTTAACCGAGGAGCCGAGAAGGCCTCGTGTGTGTTGCAGCCCAACACCTCCCAAAAGTGGCCCAAAACCCACCTAAACCCCCTCCATCATCTAGGTCGTTCGATCACGATCGCGTGGCCGAAAACCGTGCTCAATTTGGAGCCTCCTAGCTCCCTCTACCTATAAAAAGGCACTCCTCCCCGAAATTTCGGATCATTCCAACCCTAAACCTAGCTACCTCGTCCCTCCGTGCGCTGGACACGTCCGGGCGCGCCGGACGCCGCTGCCGCCGCCAATCACGTGCCGCCACGTGGCCCTGCTCCGCCTCCCGCACCACCGGCCCGGCGAGCTCGAACCGGGTCCCCCGAAGCCCATCACGGCCCCCGCACATCCTCGCCTCTCCTCCGCCCACGCGCCGCCCCGCCGCCGTCCGCGCCCGCCGGCGTCGCCTAGCTCCTCTAGCGCCGGTGCCGACCACTGCCGCCATCCGAGCTCCACTGCGGCCGAGCCACCGCGCCCGCCACCACCTCGGGCGTCGACCCTCCTCGCCGGTGACGACCCTCCTCGCCGACCTCCGCAACTCGGGCGATCGCCGGCCGTCAAGTTCCTCCTCGCCGCCGCCCCGGCCTCGAACTCCGGCCACCTTGTTTTTCCTCCCCGGCGAACCTCGTTCTCCGAACCGGCCGATCCAGATCTGAGACGTGACGGTTGACTTTTGCCCTAATCCCAGTTAATTTTTGCATTGTTCATCGCATCATAACTCATCAACCGTGGCTTCGTTTTGGGAGTGTAGCATATCAAATTGTTCGTCTTGACGAGTACTTCATTTCATCCCATTGCACCATGTTCATTTGAGTTCATCTTAATGCCCTAAATTCTATTGCAAGAGTGTTATGCAATGCTAGTTTCAGTTTCTTAACAGAGATTGGACATTTGTCATTTTTGCCATGATTAATGTGTGCCTCCTATGAACTTGAGCCCTACATGTGTTTTGAAGTATGCCATGCCATCTTTACAGGGGTGTATGCCATGTATTTTTGTGATCTTTGTGGTGACTAGCACAAGCATGCAAAGTAGCTCTCGTAATGTTGCTGATTTCAGGGACTTAGAGATCTTGTAAGTCTTTGTCCTGTTAATATTTTTATGCCATGTATTCATGTTGCTACAGAGTGATCCATGCCTCTTTTGAGCATGTTCAGTAAGGATCATTTTGAGATATTGTTATGCTCTATCCATCCATTTCTTTGTTTGAAATTATGGAGCACCCTAGCTTGACTCAATCGAGCTCTACTTTTGCTATAAAATGTTCCTGGTAGATTGTTTACATGTTAAGCAATTTTGCCGAGGTTGTTGTGGTTTATCTGTGCATGCTATGAGGTTGTTCTTACCATGTTTAGCTTCTATGCCATGTCTACTTGCTGGGTGTATGCTTAGTTTGTCATGCCATGCCTTGTGGTGAGTGCATCGAGCTCATAAACATGCCTATGTGAATCTGTTTTTTCCATGTTCCAGTTTTCTGCTAAGTCTGAAATCTGTTGACGAAAGTTGCTATGTGCACATGGTTGCCATTGTATTTTCTGATCCCTTTTCGCTTATGGTCAGAAAGGGACTTTTGTTGTATGATTTGAGTAGCTTCATGCCATGCCTTGCTTTGCCATGATATGTTCCTGTAGCATGTTGTTATCTTGCTCTAAACATTGCTCCCTGATGTTAAATTCCTGACATGTTATTTTCGCTAAGTCTGTAACCTGATATCTTTTGCACTTTTGCCTTGCTTGTTTGAACCTGCTATTTAGTGAATTAGCCGTAGCTCAGTGTTCATATTTAGTCAAGCATCTTGAGTGGATCCCTGCCATGTGATTTGTTGATATGTTAGAGTTCAGTAGCTTGTTGTTCTTGATGCATTTAGTTGACCTCGTGCTGTTTATCGCAGATCGCTACCATATTGTTTTGCTTGTCATTTGCAAACCGTGCATCCGATTCCGGTGATCTTAATATCGACTTCGACCGAAATGAACTCATCTTTCCAGTGGCACTCTTGGTTTTCCAAGTAGAGGCCAGGTTCAATATTTCTTTTCTGAAACATGCATATGCATCGCATATCACATCCCGCATATCATGTCATGTTTTGCATCATGTTGTTTGCGCATTGCATCGTGGTTGATTGTGTCTCCCTTTAATTCTGTTATTGCTTTGGGTAGAGCCGGGAGACGAGTACGTGGTCGAGGAACCCGTTGAATACATTTACGAGGATCAAGCTAACGTCAACTCGAAGAACTTTGCAGGCAAGATGACCATACCCTCGGAATCACTTCTATCTTTGCTTGCTAAATGCTCGCTCTATTGCTATGCCTATGCTACGATACCTACCACCTGCTTATCATGCCTCCCATATTGCCATGTCAAACCTCTAACACACCTTGTCCTAGCAAACCATTGTTTGGTTATGTTACCGCTTTGCTCAGCCCCTCTTATAGCGTTTCTAGTTGCAAGTGAAGATTGGAGTTTGTTCCTAGTTGGAACATGTTTATTGTTGGGATATCATTATTATATATTGTCTACTTAAATGCATCTATACACTTGGTAAAGGGTGGAAGGCTCGGCCTTATGCCTGGTGTTTTGTTCCACTCTTGCCGCCCTAGTTTCCGTCAAACCGGTTTTATGTTCCTTGATTTTGCGTTCCTCACACGGTTGGGTTGTAATGGGAACACCTTGACAGTTCGCCTTGAATAAAACTCCTCCAGCAAAGCCCAACCTTGGTTTTACCATTCGCCACCTAGCCTCTTTTCCCTTGGGTTCCGCGGACTCAAGGGTCATCTTTATTTTAAACCCCCAGGCCAGTGCTCCTCTCAGTATTGGTCCAAACTAGAGCCCCTTGCAGCACCACCTCGGGGAAACTCGTGGGTTGGTTTTAGTTGTACGGATTTCTTATACGGTGTGCCCTAGGAACGAGATATGTGCAGCTCCTATTGGGATTTGTCGGCACATTTGGGTGGTTTTGCTGGACTTGTTTTACCATTATAGAGATGTCTTGTAACCAGGATTTCGAGTCTGATCGGATTGTCTTGGGAGAAGGAATATCCTTCGTTGACCATGAGAGCTTGTGATGGGCTAAGTTGGGACACCCCTGCAGGGATTTGATCTTTCGAAAGCTGTGCCCGCGGTTATGGGAAGATGAGAATTTGTTAATGTCCGGTTGTAGAAAACCTGAAACTTAACTTAATTAAAAAGAATCAACAGAGTGTGTGGCCATGATGGTCTCGTTTCGGCGGAGTCCGGGAAGAGAACATGGTCTCGTGTTATGCTTGAACGTAGGTTTTTCTAGGATCACTTCTTGATCATAGTTTCTCGACCGTGCCTTGCCTTCTCTTCTCGCTCTCATTTGCGTATGTTAGCCACCATATATGCTAGTGCTTGCTGCAGCTCCACCTCATAACTTTTCCCTAACTATAAGCTTAAATAGTCTTGATCACGAGGGTGTGAGATTGCTGAGTCCCCGTGACTCACAGATTCCTTCCAAACCAGATGCAGGGACCGATGATACCGCTGCAGGAGATTCGGCTGAGCTCAAGTGGGAGTTCGATGAGGACTCAGGACGATACTACGTTTCCTTTCCAGACGATCAGTAGTGGACCCCAGTTGGGGCGATCGGGGACTTTGTTGCATTTGGGGTTGTCTTTATTTTGATTCCGTAGTCGGACCTTGATTGTATCCGGATGAACGTAATGTTATATTTATGCTATTATGTGACGTGGCGATTGTAAGCCAACTACGTATCTCTTTCCCTTTATTCAGTACATGGGTTGTGTGAAGATTACCCCACTTGCAACATTGCTTACAATGCGGTTATGCCTCTAAGTCGTGCTTCGACATGTGGGAGATATAGCCGCATCGTGGGCGTTACACAGTGTATATGATATGCTGCTTTGTTCCCTATATTTGCATTGGTGGCGAACTTTGATGCCCAGTGGATGTAATATGTGTAATAGCTGTGCTAGCCTAGCGTTAGTTGCTTGCTTATTTATTTCCTTGTTGTCTTGTTTATTTGTTTGCTTGTAGTCATTGCAGTTCTTTTTCCGTGGTTAGCTAGTGGCTGCAATAACCTATTTTTTAAAACTAGGCCACAATAACCATGGGCTAATATTTACTGTAGTGACGCTGGGCCTCCTACTGGCCGTAGAAACAGTGGGCCTTCTACGGGTCGTAGAAACAATGGGCCTTCTATGGGCCATAGAAAGAATGGGCCTTCTGGGGGCCGTATCATCAATGGGCCTTATACGGGCCGTATGATCGATTGGCCAAACATGGGCCAAATCGACCACATTATGGCCGTAAACCGGCTAGAGTTGGAATCGTCCGTTCATGGGCCAACCATAACGGGCCATCTTTAATAGGTCGTATTTGATGATGCTATGAAAACGGCCCAACGTATTAACGGACCACAAGCGGGCCGACTGTAACCACAGGCTGAATTTGGCCGAGAGGCAGAAAATGACAGTAACGGGCCATAAGTAAACGAATGTTGGAAATGAGCCCAAGAATAAATGGGCTATGAGAAGGCCGAAAGATAACATGAGCTTGAAACGGCCCAACGGAATAACGGGTCGTTAATGGGTATAAAGTGATACACTATTCATTACGAGCCAGGTTCGCCACGGGCCGTTAATGGGTGTAAAGTGATACACTGTTCATTACGGGCCAGTTTCACCACGGGCCGTTAATGGGCCAAGAGTTACATAGGGCCTCCTATGGGCAGAAAGACGTCATGAGCCATACATGGTTCAAAAGTGAAAACGGGCTGGAATCATATTGGGAGGCCCAGATGACTCTACTAGGCCTAATTCGGATAGGGCATAACGGGCCTTGGGTTAGCGGGCTGTAAATGGGCTATATGCGAACAGGCCATTAAGAGGATTTACATGGGCCGGCCCGCCACCTTTTGACCAAGTCAAACGGGCCGGCCTTTTCACAGGAATGGGCCTCTGTTGGGCCGTGCCACGTGTCGACGTATCATAGGCGCCTTCTGTCCAATGAGTGGATGACATCTGTCCCAACGATGAGCCGACACGTGTTTCCTCTAGCCAATGATGATTTTACACATGGAAAATCCCCATTAGTCGGGGCTGTTAACGGGTTATCGGATCCAAAACACGACCCGATAGCTTAACGGCGTTCCGTTATGGTTGATGCCACGTGTCGGTCACCCTTGACGGAAGCACTTCTGTGACGCGTGATTTATCATCATGGATGTGGACACTTCCGTGATGATAATTTTGGTAATGTCATGGAACAGTTCTACGATAGCACAGGTATGACTATCTTGATTCTGTCATAAAATCATCATGGATGTACATGCATGACAGAAAATGGGAGAAACTGTGACAAACATGTATCATCACGGAGGTGTATTTTTTTTGTAGTGCATCGCTAGCCTGGGCGCGTGTCGAAGCAAGGAGGAGCGGTGAAGGACGGGACAGGCCTTGTTCCTATTCCCGATAAAGCTAAGGGACACCTAAGCGATGCATTAAATGCGTCTTGTCCTGTAATACGGGCGATAAGCTCGCAGTACTGTAGGCCTTTCCACCTCCTGTGTGCCACTGTGGCAGCCCCTTTCGACTATAAAAGGAGGCCTATGGCATACTGGAGGGGGAGTCGGCTCTTTTGAACGACACAGCCACCATAGCTAGTTCGAGAGCCCAAGAACACTCAATACATCCACCAAAGCAGGACTAGGGTTTTACGCGTCCTCGTGGCCGAAACATGGGTAAACGATCCTCATGCTGACTGCTAATCCTGCTCTTCTCACGACCCCGCGTCCCGGCAACCATAGTAGGGATTCTTGTGATCCCATAGGTGTCGTTTCCCACCGACACATATTAATAAACCTTAGGTCATCCACTTGAGGGAAAATTACTACTGTCCTATAAAACTCTGTGCTTGGAGGCCCAACACGAGTCAAGAAGAATAAAGTTGCATAGTAGACATCAAGCTCTTTTCTGGCGCCGTTGCCGGGGAGGTGAGTATATGAAGGTATATCTTTAGATCTTGCAATTGAATCTTTTAGTTTCTTGTTTTATCACTAGTTTGGTTTTGTAAAAGAAAACTACAAAAAAATGGAAATGAGGTTGCATCATATTATTGATCATCTTTATAATATCTTTCTTGAAAATGGTGGTTCAAAAAATTGTGCTCAATTGTTAGAAGTAGACATCAATACATTGTTTGGCACAAAATATTTGAATGATGAGCATGATTGCAATGTTGTTTGTATGAATTCTTTGAATATCCATGATGCTAATGATCTGCAAAGCCATAAGATTGGGGATGCTATGTTTGATGAAGATGATATTTTTAGTCCCCCAAGATTTGACGTGAAAATTTATTATGCTGATTGCATGCCTCCTGTTTATGATGATTATATTTATGAAAGTGGATTTGGAGAGGTCATGACTTTTTTAATGATGAATCCACTATTTTGGAGGAGGTTGCAATAGATTATGACAAAAAAGTTCCTATATATGATGATTATGGAGATGACATGTATTCTATAAAGAATAATGATAACCATGAAACTTGTCATCATGATTTTAATTTTCACTCTCATGATAGTTATTTCGTTGAGTTTGCTCCCACTACTATTGATGAGAAGAAATTTGCTTATGTGGAGAGTAATAAGTTTTCTATGCTTTTGTGTCAGGAAAAGAATGCTTTATGTGATGGTTATATTGTTGAATTTCTTCATGATTCTACTAAAATTATTATGCGGGAGGAACTTATGCTTGTAGGAATTCCAATGATATCAAGTTTCCTCTCTATATGTTGAAAATATTAAAGTTATGCTTGATTTACCTTCCTATGCTAGTTGATTCTTGCTCCCATAATTTGTTTGCTCAAAAAAACCCTATGCACAAGAAGTGGGTTAGGCTAAAATGTGCTAGTCATTTTCTTCATGATGCTCTATTTGTGTCTTAATTCCTATCTTTTATGCGAGCATTACTGAAATCATCATGCCTAGCCAAAAGGCATTAAAGAAAAGCGCTTGTTGGGAGACAACCCAACAATTTTACCTACTGTTTTTGGGTGTTCACATGATTAGGCTATTGTAGTAATCATGTTTTATTGCTTTTGTTTCAATAAAGTGCCAAGTATGACCTTTGGGATGGCTTACGGTGATAGTTGATTTGATCTTGCTGAAAAACTGAAAATTTTGTGCTCAGGAAAATAATTCTCATTTTTAACAGAAGTGTGATAAAATGCTGATTATTTTTGCAGAATATTAATAGACAAATTTTCCATGTTTTCCTATTTTTTCAAGATATTTGGAGTAGCATAAGTATGGTTGGAGTACAGATTACTACAGATTGTTCTGTTTTTTGACAGATTCTGTTTTCAATGCATAGTTTGCTTGTTTTATAGTTTCTATGGCTTATATTGCTCAATATAAATTGTGGAAATGATTTGATACAGTAGGCATTGTGTAGAAATAGTTATGAATCTTTTCTTAGAGAGTACCAAAGTGAAATGGTTTGCTCTTTATCATACTAACCTATCTAATGAAGTTCTGTTAAGTTTTGTGTGATTGAAGTTTTCAAGTTTTGGGTGAGATGTCGATATGAGGAGAACAAGGAGTGACAAGACCCTAAGCTTGGGGATGCCCAAGGCACCCCAAGGTAATATTCAAGCAAGATCCAAGCAACTAAGCTTGGGGATGCCTTGGAGGGCATCCCCTCTTTCATCTCCAACATTATCGGTAACCTCACTTGGAGCTATGTTTTCATTCGTCACATGATATGAGTTTTACTTGGAGCGTCATTTTATTTTTTTAGGATTTGCTTGATGTTATTTAGAATAATGTTTTGCATCTTTTACTTCAATAAAAGTGGCGGTGATAGCCTTTGCCATTCTTATTTCGCAAGTATACATGTTGTTGTTTGAAAACAGAAAGTTTGTCGCTGTTGCAAAAATTCCCTAGAAAAGATAGGATGTGATAAAATGCTGAAACTTTTGCAAAATGAGCTCTGATAAATTTACTATAGTAAGGAAAATTTTCATAACTTTTGGTGTTAGGGAAGTATTGATACTCTTTGTCAGTGTACAAAAGTAGGGGTCCCTTTTTGTACCCCTTTACTTGTGTGCGGGCAGTCGCAGCCCCACGCCCGTGGCCCTAGTTGGTGGGGAAGAAGAAGCCAAGGTTACCAGAGCCGTGCTCAAGACCAGGAGCATGAAGAACCAAGGGGCGAGGTGAAACTCCCTCGGCAAGGTCCTAGCCGGGCGCGGCCTTCACGGCCCCGGCAAAAACCTTGCAGGGGAAACTTGCTTAACGCCAGCAGGGCTGCCACCCTTGGGCCTAAGAGTTCCGACACCCTCAAACACATTGGAACCAAAGCTCGGGAGACACCTCCATGGTGGCATGCAGATCTGTGTGAAGACGAAGAACATACAATACCAGATGAGAATCAAAAGACGAAGATCCTCGAAAAGATCCTTGCGGAGGATACCCATGAGACCCCCGGCAAGACCCTTGCCAGGGACGCCCACAACACCGCGGCAAGACCCTTGTCGGGGCCCCGGCATGACCCTTGACAAAGACATCCGTGGGGCCATGGCCAGGCCCATACCTGCCATGACTCTACCGCCGTTCCCACACAGCTGCCAGCCCACAAACTAGGCGAGCACCTGTGTGGCAACATACGGCCTCCAGGGCAACTCATCAAGCACTTGTGTGGTGGCATGCAGATCTTCGTGAAGACTCTGCCACCGCACCAACTCAGTAGCTAGCCAGCCAGCATGGCACTACACGCCTCTCGGTTTGGACGTGCATCGAAGCCAAGCGAGGCGGCGATAGCTGGGATGAGCTTCCTTGCCGTCCCAAATAAAGCAAGAAGGGCATGTCGGTAGCGCATTAAATGCGTTTGTCCTACGGTGCCAGGAGATAGACTCGACTACTATACAACTTTCCTCCTCCTGTGTACCACTGTGGCAGGCCCTTTTGACTATAAAAGGAGGCCTGCGGCGTACTGAGAGAGGATTCAGACTTTTTGGAACCTACACGCTTTGTAGCTAGTCCAAGAACACCAGATAAACAGAACTAGCAGGAGTAGGGTATTACGCATCACTTGCAGCCCTAACCTGGATAATCTCCCCATGTTGATCCCTCAAACCCGCTCTTTCCATAGCCCCGCGCCCGCCAACCGTAGCAAAAGGGATTCTTCGTGATCCCATACGTGTCGTTTCCCCCAACATCTTTGGCGACAACTTTCCACCTCCTGTGTGCCACTGTGGCAGCCCCTTTTAACTGTAAAAGGAGGCCCACGGAGTATTGAGAGAGGATATAGACTATTTGGACCCTACACGATTTTTAGCTAGTCCAAGAACACCAGATAAACATAAACTAGCCGGAGTAGGGTATTACGCATCACTTGCGGCCTGAACCTAGATACCCCCCCCCCCGTGTTGATTCCTCAAACCCACTCTTTCCACATCCCCGCACCCGCCAACTGTAGAAAAAGGGATTCTTCATGATCCCGTAGATGTCGCTTCTCCCGACATCTTTGGCGCACTAGGTAGGGGTGGAAGCTATGGAAATCTGGCTTGAAGGTCAGCGCATCAAATCTTTCATGGGGATGGCTCGAAGGGATAGGGCGACGTCGATTAGCCGCCCTCTGGTGCCGTCCGCAGCTTCGATAGCCATCCACGTGGCCCTAAAAAGCTAAGTCATGCAAATTTTTGGCTAATTTCATTTATATAAGTCTATCTTCCTCCAAAGATCTTGTTCCTTGTATGGGAAACCTACACGCAATGGGACCCTTCCGCTATTGACAACGCCCTTGTCTTTGTCTCGAGTCCGCTCGACAGTTCATGCGGCTGCACTGAGAACGGCAAGATGGCCTATCCGCTGTTAGCAATGCCCTTGTCTCTGTCTCGATTCCGCTCGACAGTTTAAGCGGCCATGCCAAGAATGGCAGGGTGGTTTACTCGGCAGCAAGCACCCCCAGCAGGGTGCTAACGATCCGTCCTCAAAGCACTACTGCATGGGATTACGCACCGGTAGCCTTATCTCACCAAGCGTAGGGTGCAAACATACAAAGAAAGATCTAACGGGAAGATAGCATGCGTGACATTGAAGTACTGTAGAGTTATATTACTTCAAATAATCGCAGCGGTTCTAACTTAAGATAAAAATGTCTTGGTCTTGAACTCACAGTGGCGACAAGAAATGGGGTGCCTAGTCCTGGCGCTGGCCCTCCACCCTCTCAACTCCGTCGTCGCAGTCGATGATGGGCTTGATACGCTCCTTGAGCACCACTAGGTCCGCCTCCATCAGCAAGCTCTCCAACGTGTTTGGAAAGTTGACAGTGGGGTTCCAGAACGCCACCTTGCTGAGCACCTTGGTCAGGGTGCCTCGGCAGAGCATCAGGGGCTCGTTGGCCAGACAAGTTGCCCGGTTGGAGCGGAGCTCCTCTAGGGCTCCAAGAATGCCCTCGAAGAACAGGGTCAGTTTGGCATTGGGACTCAGGTTCGGCTCCGGGGAGTACCTCACATTCGGCACCCCCATGGAAGCCAGCTTCATGGTGATCCTACCGGCGACATCGGCGAGGCGGCTAACCCAACGGTTTATGCCCTCCGCATACTCCTTGTGTTCGGCGGCATCATTCCTCCGCAGCTGCCTCTCCTCTTCCAGGTCCTTGGTCAGGGTCTCTTCCCAGGCCCTGACCTCCGAAAGCGTCCCCTCAAGGCCCTCCAGCTTCAGCTTCAAGTCATTGATGAAGGCGTTGGCCTTGGACAGCAGCTCGGCCTTGCCAAGGACTGTGGCTTGCGCCTCCGACAAAGCACCGTTGTCCGCATCCTTCTCCTCCGTCAGCTCCAGGACCTATTTCTTCAGCCCATCCCGGTCCACCTCCAGCTCCTTCACCTTGCTGGCATGGACCAGGGCTTGAGCATTGAGTGCCTCCTTATGCCTCTGCTCCAGCTCCTGGGTCCACTGCGTGACGAGCTTCTCGACCTCCTCATCCTTGCCACGGAGTGTGGCGGCGAGCGCCTTCTCACGAGCGGCAAGGTCCTCCTCCTGGGAGTTCAGCTCAGCCTGGTGCTGGTGCTGAGCGGCCTCGTCCTTGGCGGCGTGTTCCTTCGCCGCCTCCTGGGCTTTCTTGACATCAGCCTGGTTCAGGATGAGCTCCTGTTTGCACTCAGCCAGCAGATCCTCGGCAACCTTCGGTTCTTCATGGGTCGTGCGGAATCAGGCCTGTGTCTCAGCGACACGCTCCCCGAGATCCGTCTCCACATTTTCCACCGCCGCCATCCTGGATTTTGTGTAGTCCAGTGATAATCCCCAAGTGCAGGGAATCATCGTAGAAATTCCAAAGGTGGAAATGATAATTATGGACTGTTGAACCCACAAGGAGCTAAAGGTAAGATCAATATTCTCTCAAGCCCTATCTTCCACTTATACGACTCTACGTACACCGAGCGTTTGCTTCCAACTAGAAACGAGAAATAAAACTACGTTGTGGATATGAAGTGGATAACTTTGTATTATATCGGAGAGCTAAAATATTAAAGTAGTTGCTATTATCATAAAGTTAGAATATATTACTAAATATTATAAATAGCCAGTGCGGAATAATGGTGGATCGGTATGCGGAATTGTCCTAGGCAATTGTTAACAAGACCGATAGTCATCATTGCAATTTCATATGAGGGAGAGGCATAAGCTAACATACTTTCTCTTCTTGGATCATATGCACTTATGATTGGAACTCTAGCAAGCATCTGCAACTACTAAAGATCATTAAGGTAAAACCCAACTATAGCATTAAAATATCTAGTCCTCTTTATTCCCATACGCCATGTTCCCCTTATCCATGTTTGTGTTTCAGTCACTCACGCAACACAGTCAATAAGAAAACCATGAACATATTGCAACACCCTACAGCGGGAATCCCTCACGCTTGTGCGACACGGAGGGCACCATAGGACATCACCAAAGTAAAACATACAACTCATACCAATCTAGATCATCAATCAACCCAAAGATAAAGGATATCTACTGAAAACATCATAGGATGGCAACACATCATTGGATCATAATATGCGGCATAAAGCACCATGTTCAAGTAGGGATTACAGTGGGGTGCGGGGGAGTGGACCGCGTAAAAGAGATGAGGATGGTCATGATGATGGTGATGTTGATGTTGATGAAGATGATCACCGCGGTGATGATTGCCCTCCCGATGGCACTCCGGTGCCACCGAGAGAGAGGAGGAGAGGTTGTCACCCTTGTGCTTCCTCCTCCATGGCCTCCCCCTTGCATGGGGAGAGGTTCTCCCTCTGGTCCTTGGCCTTCATGGTGATGATGGCCCCTCCGAGATCCTCCTCCATAGCCTCCGGTGATGATGGCCCCCTCCGGCAGGGTGCCACAGAGGGCCTAGATTGATTTTTCGTGGCTACAGAGGCTTGCGGTGGCGGAACTTCCGATCTAGGTTATTTTCTAGAGGTTTCTGTATTTATAGGAATTTTTGTTGTCGGTCTCACATCAAGGAGATGCCTGAGTCATCCACGAGGTAGGCCCACGCGCCCGAGGGGGTGGGCGCGCCCCCCTCCCTCATGGACGGCCTGGGACTCTTCTTGCCCAAGTCTTTTACTCTGGGGTCTTCTTTTGGTCCATAAAAGATAGTCAAAAATTGGCACGTCAATTGGACTCTGTTTGGTATTCCTTTTTTGTAAAACCCAAAAACAAGGAAAAAGCAGAAACTGGCACTGGGCACTAGGTTAATATGTTAGGCCCAAAAATCATATAAAATAGCATATAAAACATCCAAGGTTGGTAATATAATGGCATGAATACTTCATCAATTATAGATACGTTCGAGACGTATCAGCATCCCCAAGTTTAATTCCTGCTCGTCCTCGAGTAGGTAAATGATAAAAGAAATAATTTATGAAGTGTGAATGCTAGCAAGTGCATAAGTTTCATCAATGATAGTTCCAATCACTTTTTCTAGCATCATTATATGTCTTAACAGTAGCTCATTTTCATAAAAAAAATCATGATCAAGTAACAAGCTATTCACATGTTAAAGTATACATCATAAACTTTCTTGAAACTAACAAACTATATTCTCAGTCATCAAACAATTGCAATTCATCTTATTTTCAGGAAGGGTCTATGGCAGAGCTTTGATTTAGCAAACTCCACATACTCAACTATCATTTAATCTTTCACAATTGCTAACACTCACGTGATATTTATGGGTTCAAAGTCTTAATCGAACACAAACAATGATAGGGGCTTATAGATTCGCCTCCCAACCTTTTACCTCAAGGGTAATGTTAACAATAATAGTTCATGATAACTTACATCCAATTGGATATATATATATATATATATATTAGGATCTTTCCAAAACAATGTGCTTGCCAAAGGATAAAATGTAAAAAGGAAAGGTGAAGATCACCATGACTCTTGCATAAGGGTAGAGGATAAAAGTAAAAGATAGGCCCTTCGCAGAGGGAAGCAGAGGTTGTCATGCACATTTATGGTTGTATGCACAAAATATTAATGCAAAAGAACATCACTTTATATTGCCACTTGTGATATGGAACTTTATTATGTAGTTCGTCGCTTTTATTTATTCCACATCAGAAGATCGTATAAAGCTTATTTTCTCCACATTAATAGATCATGCATATTTAGAGGGCAATTTTAATTGCGTGCACCGATGACAATTTACTTGAAGGATCTTACTCAATCCATAGGTAGGTATGGTGGACTCTCATGGCAAAACTGGTTTAAGGAATGTTTGGAAGCACAAGTAGTATCTCTACTTGGTGTAAAGAATTTGGCTAGCATGAGGGGGAAAAGCAAACTCAACATGTTCGATGATCCAAGACAATATACTTTATTTCGGATATAAGAAATCAAAACCCATTACGTTGTCTTCCTTGTCTGACATCAATCATTTAGCATGTCGTATTTTAATGAGTTCTCACAATTAGAAAAGATGTGCAAGATAGTATAATTTATATGTGAAATCTCTCTTCCTTCAATATTATTTCATGAATTGTTCAAGTGACCAATTATACGTTTGCTAACTTTCAATAAGTTTACTACCTATACTCATTCTGTGTGAAGTCATTACTCCCCATGGTATAAGAATGTGAAACATATATAAATTAAGATTTTTGATATTCAATTCATTCAACCATTTACTCATAGGATATATGTGAAGCACATGAGTAAATGACAAAGTACTCCAAAAAGATATAAGTGAATGACACTGAGTAGTCAAATAATTAACTAGCCATGGGATGATTATTTTTTTATGCAAGATTTCAGATCCAATGATTTTATTCAAACAACAAGTAAAATTGAAAATACGTTCCAAGGAAAAAACATATCATGTGACGAATAAAAATATAGCTCCGAGTAAGGTATACCGATAATTTTGAAGACGAAAGAGGGGATGCCTTCCGGGGCATCCCCAAGCTTAGGCGCTTGAGTCATCCTTGAATATTACCTTGGGGTGCCTTGGGAATCCCCAAGCTTAGGGTCTTTCCACTCCTTATTCTCCTCATATCGATATCTCACCCAAAGCTTGAAAACTTCAATCACACAAAACTTAACGGAACTTCGTGAGATAGGTTAGTATGATAAAGTGTAAAACATTCACTTTGGTACTGTCAAAGACAAGGCTCATAATTGTTCTCGCACAATGCCTACTGTACCATATCATTTCTAAAATTTACATTGAGAAATATAAGCCATAGAAACTAGAAAACAAGCAAAATATGCAATGAAAATAGAATCTGTCAAAAATAGAACAGTCTGTAATGATTTGAACACCAACCATACTTCTGCTAAAAAAATTCTGAAATAAATTGGTGGACGTGAGGAATTTTTCTATTAATCTTCTCAAACAAGAATCAACTCAATCGCACTCTTTTGTAAAAAATGGCAGCTAATCTCATGGGCGCAAAGTTTCGATTTTTTTATAGCAATATCACATTAACTTTCACCCAAGTCTTCCCAGAGGTCTTACTTGGCACTTTATTGAAACAAAAGCTATAATACATGATTAATACAGTAGCTTAATCATGAGAACGCACAAAAACAGTAAGTGTAAAAATTGGGTTATCTCCCAACAGGCATTTTTCTTTAATGTCTTTTAGCTAGGCATGATGATTTCAATGATGCTCACATAAAAGATAAGAATTGAAACATAAAGAGAGCATCATGAAGAATATGATTAGCACATTTAAACCTAACCCACTTCCTGTGCCTAGGGATTTTGTCAGCACACAATTTATAGGAACAAGAATCAACTAGCATAGGAAGGAAAAACAAGGATAACTTCAAAACATTAAGCACATAGAGAGGAAACTTGATATTATTGTAACTCCTACAAGCATATATTCCTCCCTCATAATAATTTTCAGTAGCATCATGAATGAATTCAACAATATAGCCATCACACAAAGCATTCTTTTCAACATCTACAAGCATCGAAATTTTACTACTCTCCACATAAGCAAAATTTTCTCATTCGGAATAGTGGAATCATTACTAACTAAAGTTGACACTCTTCCAGATCCACTTTAGATTATAGTATTATTCATACTCCAAAAGATATAACTGAAGTTCATGGAGCATTCTACAATTAATATAGACTAACCAATATCCAAGCTCAAAATATATAAGTGAAGCACACGAAGCATTCTATAAAACCATACTCAAAAGATTTAAGTGAGGCACAAAGAGCAATTCTATAAGTTCGTACTTAAAAGATATAAGTGAAGTACATGAAGCATTCTACAAATAAATTAAGGGCTCTCTCATACTATCATGGTTCTTAAAAAAAAGAAAAACACAAAGGACACAAATCATGTGAACAAAACAAAAACCGAGGTATACCGATAATTGTTGAAGAAGAAAGATGGGATGCCAACCGAGGAATCCCCAAGCATAGATGCTTGAGTATCCTTAGAATATTTACATGGGGTGCCTTGGTCATCCCCAATCTTGAGCTCTTGACTCTCTTTATCCTTATCACATTGGTAACTCCTCGTTCTTTGAACACTTCATCCACACAAAACTTTAACAAAAACTTTGTGAGATCCGTTAGTATAGTAAAGCAAATCACTACCTTTAGGTACTATTTCAAACTCATTCCAATTTCATATTAGAACTATATCTACTGTATTCCAACTTCTCTATGGTTCATACCCTCCGATACTAGCCATAGATGCATCAAAATAAGCAAACAACACACGAAAAACAGAATCTGTCTAAAACATGACAGTCTGTAGTAATCTGGAGGTTTAGTGAACTTTTGTAACTCCAAAAATTATGAAATAAATTTGAAATTTTGAAAAAGTTCTACAGAAGTAAGGTTCAAAATGTTCCATACCCATTTGACTTTCCAGTAAAAAATGTAAAATCACGCGCTACATCCAAAGTTTCTGTTTTTGTTCTGCACATAGTAAACAAGCAATCTAATCATCCTAAAACCAAAGCTTGGCACATTCTTTTTATAATACAATGGATATATATAAGGGGATAATTATTTACAGAGAAACTTCCGTGAAAAATTCTACATTGTTTCCGTGAGCAAGAACACGAGTGCTCAAGGTCGACTCTCATTTTTTCAATGCATAACTTTCCAATCCACTACGGGAAACAGCTAATTTGTCGTCAGCTTTTCGTCGGGCAGACGGCAAAGAAAGGGTTTGCCGTCATCAGTAGACGGAAAAGAAAAACTGTTGGTAAAATAAACTTTGCCATCTGCGAAAAAAAAACAGATGGCAAAGAACGTACTTTGCCGTATGTAATAGAAAAACTAGACGGCAAAGATCTTTGCCATCTGCGTTTTATATTACAGACGGCAAAGAACATACTTCGCCGTCTATAATATAAAACGCAAACGGCAAAGATCTTTTCCGTCTGGAATAAAAAATGAAGACAGCAAAGAAAGAAACACAACACGCGGATCGATCACATGGATCGATGACATGGCAGGATCTCAGCCACACATCCCCTCGTGCCCAAACACACCTCACACCCCCACGTGCAGCACTCTCTCCCTTATCCTCTCCCCCACCACGATCTCTCTCACCCACCACGATCTCTCTCTGGTTTCTCTCGCTTATCCACACGCCGTCGCCGGTCACCACCTCTCCCTCCAGCCCCGACCACTTCTCCCTTCGCCCCGGCCTCGGCCCTGTCCCCGTCGCCCCCGGCCACGGCCCTGGTGCGCCCGAAGCTCCACCGGCGTCCGGCCACCACCTCGCCCGCCAGCCATCACCTCGCCCATCAGCCACCACCTCTCGCGCCAGCCCCGGCCACTTCCTCCATCGCCCCCGGCCTCAGCCCCGTCACCCTCGAAGCTCCGCAGGGATCCAGCACGACGTCTTCTACCATCCCCGTCGCCCTTTCCCCATCGCCACGGGCGTCGCCGGCCCCGTTGCCCTAGCCAGGCGAGCGGGGTGCAGGCCAGCAGGGCCATGAGGCTACGCAGCGAGCATAGCTGGGTCGTGATTCGAAGACCAGGGCATGTCTGCTGCGGGCCGGTGCTGGCAGGGCAGCCGGCGCGGGAGGGCCCTGCAAGCGACGCGCGGGCAGTCGGCGCTAGCAGGGCATGGGCGAGCTGGGCCGTGCGTCTACGCGGCGAGCATGGCTGGGTGCTGGTGCAGAGGATGGCCGGGCGGCTGTGCGGTGGCGCGGCAAGGCGAGCAGGGCAAGGCGGCGGCAGTGGATCCCCGGCCAGTAGAAGCACAGCCGGCGGTCAAATCCCTGTTCCTGCATTGGAGAAGGACTTGATTGCTTTTATTTTTTACTTTCTAGGGTCCTTTGTGTAAATTTTCAGGACAACTGTGTAACTTCTCTGTAACTCCACCAACAATGAATGAAAGGTAGCATGGCCGTGTTGAAACAAAATCTACGTGAGCTGAACCTGCTCTCTTCGAATTGATGTTCATGTGTCCGGCGAGATGCTCTGCACTGACATTATTTAAAAAAATGCAAAACAATCTTTGCCGTATCTACTTAAGTCTAGATGACGGCAAAGAACAAGTTTTGACTGACGGCAAAGAACAGGGTCTTGCCGTCTATTATTTTTGCGACAGATGGCAAATCTATAGTTGGCTGACGACAAAATCTTTGCCGTCTGCCTGATGAATTGCTGACGGCAAAGCAGCCTTTGCCGTGACCCTCTTTGCTGTCTATGTTTGCCGTCAGCCGGGTGACGGCAAACTCTTTGCCATCTGTATTTCGCCCTTTGCCGTCTGTACTCGCCAGACGGCAAACTAGCTGATTCCTGTAGTGATCACTTTTCTTTTTGAAAAACTTTTTAGGCATGAGAGGCAAGTAATTTTTTTTGTATTTTAATTCTTTAATTTTTTTTTGTATGTTTCGCCCACAACTAAATAGAAACAAAAAAGGAAAAACAAAATCTACTTAGTGAAGAAAGCAAACAAGAATACACAAGAATATCAACCCCACACTATTGCTCCCCCGACAACGGCGCCAGAAAAGAGCTTGATAATCCCCAAGTGCAGGGAATCATCATAGAAATTTCCAAATGTGGAAGTGATAAGAATGGAGTGTCGAACCCACATGGAGCTAAAGGTAAGATCAATATTCTCTCAAGCCCTATCTGCCACTGATTGGACTCTACGTACACCGAACGTTTGCTTCCAACTAGGAACAAGAAATAAAACTACATTGTGGGTATGAAGTGGATAACTTTGTATTATATCGGAGAGATAAAATATTAAAGTAGGTGCTGTTATCATAAAGTTAGAATATATTACTAAATATTATAAATAGCGAGTGCGGAATAATGGCGGATCGGTATGCAGAATTGTCCTAGACAATTGTATGAGGGAGAGGCATAAGCTAACATACTTTCTCTTCTTGGATCATATGCACTTATGATAGGAACTCTAGCAAGCATATGCAACTACTAAAGATCATTAAGGTAAAACCCAACCATAGCATTAAAATATCAAGTCCTCTTTATTCCCATATGCCATGTCCCGCTTATCCATTTTTGTGTTTCAGTCACTCACGCAACGTAGACAATAAGCAAACCATGGACATATTGCAACACCCTACAACAGGAATCCCTCATGGTTGTGCGACACGGAGGGCACCATAGATAGCACCAAAGTAAAACATACAACTCATACTTATCTAGGTCATCAATCAACCCCAAGACAAAGGATATCTACTCAAAACATCATAGGATGGCAACACATCATTGGATCATAATATGTGGAATAAAGCACCATGTTCAAGTTGGGATTACAGTGGGGTACGGGAGAGTGGACCACGTACTAGAGATGAGGATGGTGATGATTATGTTGATGTTGATGAAGACAATCACCGCGGCGATGATACCCTCTTGACGGCACTCCGGTGCCACCGAGAGAGAGGAGGAGGCAAGGTTCTCCCCCTTGTGCTTCCTTCTCCATGGCATCCCCCTTGGATGGGGAGAGGTTCTCCCTCTGGTCCTTGTCCTTCTTGGTGATGATGGCCCCTCCGGGATCCTCCTCCATAGCCTCCGGTGATGATGGACCCCTCCAACAGGGTGCTAGAGAGGGCCTAGATTGATTTCTCGTGGCTACAAAGGCTTGCGGCGGCGGAACTTCCGATCTAGGTTATTTTCTGGAGGTTTCTGTATTTATAGGAATTTTTGGTGTCGGTCTCACGTCAAGGAGATACCCGAGTCGTCCACGAGGTAGGCCCACGTGCCCGGGGGGGGGGGGCGCACCCCCACCCTCGTGGACGGCCTGGGACTCTTCTAGCCCAACTCTTTTACTCGTCGGCCTCCTCCTCTATGGTGCCAACGCTGCCGGCATCCCTGGCGAGCGCCGCCTCCGCCACCCTGGCGGCGATATAGTCCAGCTCCGCCTTCGTGGTGTCTTGGATGAGCAACGGCTGGTCATATACATGGCTCTCCGACAAAGTGTCGAAGAACTCCTGCACCTTCTCCGCTGGCGGCTCGTCCCAGGTCAGGTCAAGGCTAGGTGCATTGAAGTCCGCCATCATGGCGATGATGGCGGATTGGCGAGAGTTGTTGCTCAGCGGGACCACTCCCGCCAGCACCCCAAACAGGGCCCCTTGACGGCCTTGCCGGCCTTCGCAGCCCTGCCGGTCCTCTCAGCCCTGCCATCGCTGTTCACATCAAGCTGAAAGAGCCTTTGACAGAAATGGGTATGCCCCATCACCGTGAAGGTGTGCTTCAGGCCAGGTCGGAGCCTCATGTTGTCGGTCGTCTTCCTGAAATCCCAAGCCGGCCTCCCCTTGTTGTGCAGCGGGGCAATTCAACGCCGGATGAAGTCGGCCCCGATCATCTCGAGGCCGAGCCCGACCATGATGAGGAGATGGATTCAGGTGGTGAAGACCTTGAGCTTCTCGTCGTTGGTGTCGAGGTCGCTCCAGTCCCTGCGATGGGTCGGCGGGCTCTGACGAACTCGGCAGAACTCCTGCGGGTCCTTCTCCTCGATCCATCACCACCGGCCCTGCCACTCCTCCCACCTCTCCTTCTGGGCACCCTCCATATACGTGCCCTTCTCCTAGGTCCTTGGGATCCAGGAGATGCAGCCAGAGATGGCACCCCCTGGTTGGAGGCGAGGGGAGAAGTAGTGCGGAAGAGCGTCATGCTGGGAAGCACTCTAGCAAAGCCCTTGGAGAGGTGGGCAAAGAGAGCCATGCACGACATAGCATTTGGCGTAAGATCCATAAGATGGAAGCCGTAGGTGTGCATGACGTCGTTAAAGAAGTCAAAGAAGTGGGGCAGAGCCCGTAGGAGAAGAAATCGACGAAGAAGGGGTACCGATTTGGGCCGGCCTCGGTGAAATCGGCGGGGAAGATGCGCGTGGCAGGGTGCCCTGTCGTCTTCCTTCCCCACAGGGGCAAGAAATAGTTCTTGAGGTGGACCGCGTCGACCATCAAAGGGAAGTAGGCGAGCTGCCTCTGCCACACCACCGACTTGCTCTCCGGCGCCTCCTTCTCCCCGGCGTCCTGGTCGTTCCCTTGCCCTTGCTGGTTTTTGGTGCCATGGTGGCTGGGAGAGAGCCAAGGATCAAGAGCAATGGGGGCACGACGGCGGTGAGCAGAGGCGAGAGCTTCGAATCTTTCGCCCGAGGAAGAAGAAGGGAACAACGGTTCTGAGATTCGAGGAGACACATAGGGTAAATGAGCAACGCACCTGCAGTTTTTCCTTTTTATGGGGAAGGCGCGGGTCGCCTCTTTACCATGATGTGACACATGCATGCAGCAACCGCCCCACGCACGACCCCCACGTCACGCATTCAACGCAGGTCGTGGGGAAGCGCAACAAGCGAGGGAGTTACTGCAGTAAATGCTCCGCCACGCGCACGCCCGTGCACCGCTCTAGGCCTGGCCCAATAACTTCCTGTGCTTATAAGTGGTCCAGGCCCGAGTGCTCCTGTTGGTGTACACAAGTAGGGGTCACTTTTTGTACCCCTTTACTTGAGCGTGGGCAGTCGCAGCCCCACCCCCGTGGCCACACTTGGCGGGGCAGAAGAAGCCAAGGTTACCATAGCCGTGCTCAAGACTAGGAGCATGAAGAACTGAGGGAAGGTGAAACTCCCTCGGCAAGGTCCTTGCCGGGCGCGACCTTCATGGTCCCGGCAAGAACCTTGCCGGGGCAACTTGCCCAACGCCAGCAGGGCTGCCACCCTTGGGCCTAAGAGTTTCGACGCCCTCAACCACATTGGAACCAAAGCTCGGTAGGCGCCTCTGTGGTGGCATGCAGATCTGTGTGAAGACCAAGAACATACAGGACTAGATGAGAATCAGAAGATGAAGATCCTAGGCAAGATCCTTGCCGAGGATACCCACGAGACCCCCCCGGCAAGACCCTTGACGGGGACGCCCACGACTTCGTGGCAAGACCCTTGCCGGGGCCCCGGCAAGACCCTTGTCGAAGACATCCGCAGGGCCGCAGCCAGGCCCACACCTGCCAAGACTCCACCTCCGTTCCCACACAGCTGCCAGCCCACCAACTAGGCGAGCACCTGTGTGGCGACGTGCGGCCTCCAGGCCAACCCAGCAAGCACTTGCGTGGTGGCATGCAAATCTTCGTGAAGACTTTTCGACCGCACCAACTTAGCGGCCAGCCAGCCAGCATGGCACTACACGCCTCGTCAGTTCGGACGCGCGTTGAAGCCAAGCGAGGCGGCGATAGCTGGGACGAGCTTCCTGGCCGTCCCCAATAAACCAAGAAGGGCACGTCGGCAGCGCATTAAATGCGTTTGTCCTATGGTGCTAAGAGATAGACTCGACTACTGTACAACTTTCCACCTCCTTTGTGCCACTATGGCAGCCCCTTTTGACTATAAAAGGAGGCCCGTGGCGTACTAAGAGAGGATTCGGACTTTTTGGACCCTACATGCTTTTTAGCTAGTCCAAGAACACCAGATAAACATAAACCAGTAGGAGTAGGGTATTACGCATCACTTGTGGCCCGAACCTGGATAATCCCCCTATGTTGGTCCCTCAAAACCGCTCTTTCCACAGCCCCGCACCCACCAACCGTAGCAAAAGGGATTCTTCGAGATCCCGTAGGTGTCGTTTCCCCCGACACTCTTGCATTCTTTACAGACTGTACTATTTTGGCAGATTGTTGTTATGTTTTCAAATGTTTGCTTGTTTAATGATTCTATTTGAGGATAGGAGTATTAAATATGCAGAGGCATTTAGTATGCAATATTGAATAATAATTTTAGTGTTTTTCTACACTAGAGAATGATAAGGTTTTTGCATTGGTTTATACTATCTTATCTCGCGAGTTCTTGTTGTGTTTTGTGTGGATGAAGCTTTTCAGATTTAGGAAACCGTGATATGAGAAGAATTAAGGAGACACAAAAGCTCAAGCTTGGGTATGACCAAGGCTCCCCAAGATAATATTTCAAAAATTCTCAAGCATCTAAGCTTGGGGATGCCCCGGTAGGCATCCCACCTTTCTTCTTCAACGATTATCAGTTAGTATCGGTTGAGCCTAAGTTTTTGCTTCTTCAAATGAGTTGTGCTATTCTTAGAATGTTATTTTATTTTAATTTTTCTTGTTGTTTTAATAAAATAGACTCCTCAAATAGTTGCCTGGAAGGTTAGGTAAGCGGCATTCACATCCCATCGATGAAGCTCTTTTCTGTGGAATTCCTCTAATGCTTCACTTATATCTTTTTGAGCACCGTGTGCTTTAGTAGTTTTGAAGAAATTATCTCTTGTTTCACTTAAATTAATTTCAAAGAAAGAAATATTGTGCTCATGATCTTCGTTTATATCTTTTTGGAGTAGCTTGTCATTTACTCTTGTGCTTCACTTATATCCTACGAGATAATTGTTGAATAAATTGAATGTCATGAAGTTGAAATCATATCATACCTAGTGGTAGCTTCACATTGGGTTTAGAAAGTGAAATCTTTTGAGGCTTAACAATCACAATATTGGCCATACAAGCAATTCATGAATAATTAGTATAAGGAAGAGAACTTTCACATACAAATACACTATCATGGAAATCTTTTGTGATTGTGAGCCCCCATCAAAATATTATATGCCAAAATTGTTGACGTTGGACAAGGAAGACAACGCAATGGTTTATGTTTTTTCATATTCACATGGAAGTTATATTGTCATAGATCCTTCAACATGTGGTGCTTGCCCCCCATCCTTGCTAGCCAAAAATTCCGCACCAAGTAGAGATACTACTTGTGCATCTAAAAACCCTTAAACCCAAATCTTATCTTCAAAAGTCCACCATACCTACCTAAGGATTGAGCAAGATTCTTCAAGTAAGTTGTCATCAGTGTAATAAGGCAATAAAAATTAGTTCTAAAGGTGTGAGATCATTTAGTGTAAGAGATAATTGAGCATTGTACGAACTTGTGATGGAAAAGAATAAAAGCGACAGACTGCATAATAAATGTTTCTATCATAAGGGGCAATATAACGTGACATTCTTTTGCACTAAGGGGTTGAGAATACAAACAAATAAGTGCATGGCAACCTTTGCTTCCCTCTGCGAAGGGCCTATCTTTTACTTTTCAGTATTTACTTTTATGCAAAGAGTCGAAGTTTTTCTTTCAATCCCTTTTTATTTTTCTCTTTGGGCAAGCATCATGTTGTGAGGAAAGAGCTAGGAACATATGTCCAATTCAATATGGGTGGCATGAGTTATTATTGTTGACATCACCCTTGAGGTGAATATGTTGGGAGGAAAAACAATAAGCCCCTATCTTTCTATGTGTATAAGGTGAGTGTTAGCAATCATAGAAGACTATATGATGGTTGAGTATGTGGAGCTCTTACTTAAACTCTGTTGAATAAGCTGAATTACAATTGCTTGGTGACTGAGAACATAGGTTGTTGAGTTTCAAGAGAATTCAATTTTTGAACCTTAACATGTGAATTGGTTGCTACTATAACATGAGAAGTTTTATAAGAAAAAAATTGATGTTATGATGCTAGGAAAAGTGATTGAAATTGTCATTCATCAAACTTGTGCACTTACTAACATTCACACTTCATAAATTATTTATTTTATCATTTACCTACTCAAGGACGAGTAGGAATTAAGCTTGCACTACTGCAGGATGCTGCTAACGCGACACTACGATCAGAGACCCTTCGACGAAACTGTTTGCGATGCCATAATCGCAAACGGTGGTGTACAAAACCGTCAAAAATGTGCAAAACTTTTGCAATGGAGGATGCATCAAACATGGTTCAGATTTTAGTTGCGTGTGTGATGAAGGGCATACAGTTCAGTTGAATTAACTGTTTGCGATGAGGAGGAACAAAAGAAACGGGCAGCTAGATGGAGGTATGTGCGATATACAACATACGGTTAACTCGGATGAACGATTTGTGATTAGGCAACACAAAAGAAATGGTCAGCCAGACCAAGGTGTGTGCGATATACGGCATGCGGTTCACTTGGATGAACTGTTTGTGTTGAGACAAGAGAACAGAAATCGTTCAATATAACGAGATGTGTGTGATATGCGACAAATAGGTCTGTAATCAGAAATGTGTGCAAAGACCGATAATAACACATACAGTTGCTGCTAATAAGACGTGTGTGTTGTGCGATGGGATTGCATACAGAACAACATATATATACACACACACACACATACACACACACACACTTATAAGGACATGGTTGCATAACCAAATTAAACATCCACTTACATAGGTGGCTACTACAACCATGGCATTTGCACAAATCAAAGTAAACTATTACATGCATAATTACATAGGTGGCTGTCGGGGAAAGCAGTAATTTCAAATTGTCCTACGCACATGCAAATCTATCTAGGTGCTGCATAGCAACGAGAGGGGAGAGTGTTGTCTACGTACCCTTGTAGACCCTAAGCGGAAGCATTATGACAACCCGGTTGATGTAGTCGTACGCCTTCATGATCTGACCGATCCTAGTACAGAAAGTACGGCACATCCGCGATCTGCGCACGTTCAGCTCGGCGACGTCCCACGAAATCTCGATCCAGCTGAGTGTCGAGGGAGAGCTTCGTCAGCACGATGGCGTGATGACGGTGATGACGAAGCTACCAGCACAGGGCTTCGCCTAAGCACTACGACACTATTACCGTGGTGGACTATGGTGGAGGGGGGCACCACACACGGCTAAGACAATGATCAACTTGTGTGTCTATGGGGTGCCCCCTCCCTCGTATATAAATGAGTGGAGGAGGGGGGAGGGCCGGCCCTCTATGGCACGCCCTAGAGGAGTCCTACTCCTATCGGGAGTAGGATTCCCCCCTTCCAAGTAGTAGGAGTAGGAGAGAAGGAAGGGGAGGAGAGAGGGAAGGAAACGGGGGGCCACCCAATTTGGATTAGGCTAGGGGGGGCGCCTCCCACCTTTTCCCTTCCTCTCCTCTATTCCACCAAGGCCCAATAAGGCCCATATACTCCGGGGGGGGGGGGGTTCCGGTAACCCCCTAGTACTCCAGAAAATGCCAGAACTCATCCGGAACCATTCTGATGTCCAAACATAGGCTTCCAATATATCAATCTTTATGTCTCGACCATTTCGAGACTCCTTGTCATATCCGTGATCATATCCGGGACTTCGAACTACCTTCCGTACATCAAAACACATAAACTCATAATATCGATTGTCACCGAACGTTAAGCGTGCGAACCCTAGGGGTTCGAGAACTATGTAGACATGACCGAGACTCATCTTCGGTCAATGACCAATAGCAGAACTATGATGCCCATATTTGTTCCTAGATATTCTACGAAGATCTTTATAGGTCAAACCGCACAACAACATACATTGTTCCCTTTGTCATCGGTATGTTACTTTCCCAAGATTTGATCGTCGGTATCTTAATAAATAGTTGAATCTCGTTACCGGCAAGTCTCCTTACTCGTTTCGTAATGCATCATCCCGCAAATAACTCATTAATCACATTGTTTGCAAGGCTTAGAGTGATGTACATTACCGAGAGGGCCCAGAGATACCTCTCCGATACTTGGAGTGACAAATCCTAATCTCGATCTATGCCAACTCAACAAACACCATCGGAGAAACCTGTAGAGCATCTTTATATTCACCCAGTTATGTTGTGACGTGTCATAGCACACCAAGTGTTCCTACGGTATTTGGGAGTTGCATGATCTCATAGTCATAGGAACATGTATAAGTTATGGTGAAGGCAATAGCAACAAACTAAACGATCATCGTGCTAAGATAACAGATGGGTCAAGTCAATCACATCATTCTCTAATGATCTGACCCTGTTAATCAAATGACAACTCATGTCTATGGCCAGGAAACATAACCATCATTGATTCAACGAGCTAGTCAAGTAGAGGCATACTAGTGACACTCTGTTTGTCTATGTATTCACACATGTACTAAGTTTCTGCTTAATACAATTCTAGCATGAATAATAAACATTTATCATGATATAAGGACATATAAAAAAAACTTTATTATTGCCTCTAGGGCATATTTCCTTCACTCTCCCACTTGCACTAGAGTCAATAATCTAGATTACATTGTAATGATCCTAACACCGATGGAGCCTTGGTGCTGATCATGGTTTGCTCGTGAGAGAGGCTTAGTCAACGGGGCTGCAACATTCAGATCCATATGTATCTTGCAAATCTCTATGTATCCCCCCTTAACTTGATCGTAGATGGAATTGAGGTGTCTCTTGATGTGCTTGGTTCTCTTGTGAACTCTGGATTCCTTTGCCAAGGCAATTGCACCAGTATTGTCACAAAAGATTTTCATTGGACCAGATGCACTAGGTATGGCACCTAGATCAGACATGAACTCCTTCATCTAGACTCCTTCATTTGCTGCTTCAGAAGCAGCTATGTACTCCGGTTCACGCATAGATCCCACCACGACGCTCTATTTGGAACTGCACCAACTGACAGCTCCACCATTTAATAAAAATATGTATCCGGGTTTTGACTTAGAGTCATCCGGATCAGTGTTAAAGCTTGCATCGATGTAACCATTTACGATGAGCTCTTTGTCACCTCCATAAACGAGAAACATATCCTTAGTCCTTCTCAGGTATTTCAGGATGTTCTTGACCGCTGTCCAGTGATCCACTCCTGGATTAATTTGGTACCTCCCTGCTAAACTATAATAGCAAGGCACACATCAGGTGTAGTACACAACATTGCATACGTGATAGAACCTATGGCTGAAGCATAGGGAATGACTTTGATTTTCTCTCTACCTTCTGAAGTGGTTGGGCATTGAGTCTGACTCAACTTCACACCTTTTCACATAAGCATCGTAGCCCCAAACTTTAAGAAATGACAACTTGGGTTTCTTGCCAAACCAGAGTTCATAAGGTGTCATCTCGACGGATTTTGATGGTGCCCTATTTAACGTGAATGCAGCCGTCTCTAAAGCATAACCCCAAAACAATAGCGGTAAATAAGTGAGAGACATCATAGATCACACTATATCTAATAAAGTACGGTTACGACGATCGGACACACCATTACGTTGTGGTGTTCCAGGTGGTGTGAGTTGCGAAACTACTCTGCATTATTTCAAATGAAGACCAAACTCATAACTCAAATATTCACCTCCACGATCAGATTGTAGAAAATTGATTTCCTTGTTACAATGATTTTCCACTTCACTTTGAAATTCGTTGAACTTTTCAAATGTTTTAGAATTATGTTTGATCAAGTAGATATACCCATATCCGCTCAAATCATCTCTGAAGGTAAGAAAATAACGATATCTGTCGCGAGCCTCAATGTTCATTGGACCACATACATCAGTATGTATGATTTCCAATAACTCTGGTGCTCGCTCCATTTTTTCCGAAGAACGGAGTTTTAGTCATCTTGCCCATGAGGCATGGTTCGCAAGTACCAAGTGATTCATAATCAAGTGATTCCAGAAGTCCATCAGAATGGAGTTTCTTGATGTGCTTTACACCAATGTGACCCAAACGGAAGTGCCACAAATAAGTTGCACTACCATTATCAACTCCACATCTTTTGGCTTCAATAGTATGAACATGTGTATCACTACTATCAAGATTTAGTAAAAATAGACCACTCATCAAGGGTGCATGACCATAAAAGATATTACTCATATAAATAGAACAACCATTATTCTCTGATTTAAATGAATAATCATCTCGCATCAAACAAGTTCCGGATATAATGTTAATGCTTAATGCTGGCACCAAATAACAATTATTTAGGACTAAAACTAATCCCGAAGGTAGATGTAGAGTAGCGTGCCGACGGTGATCACATCGACTATGGAACCATTTCCCACATGCATCGTCAACTCGTCCTTAGCCAATCTTTGCTTAATTCGCAGCCCCTGTTTCGAGTTGGAAATATTAGCAACAAAACCAGTAGCAAATACCCAGGCACTACTGCGAGCATTCGTAAGGTACACACCAATAACATGTATATAAAATATACCTTTCACTTTGCCATCCTTCTTCTCCGACAAATACTTGGGGCAGCTCCGCTTCCAGTGACCAATCCCTTTGCAGTAGAAGCACTCAGTTTCAGGATTAGGTCCAGACTTGGGTTTCTTCACTTGAGCAGCAACTGGCTTGCTGTTCTTCTTGAAGTTCCCCTTCTTCCCTTTACCCATTTTCTTGAAACTAGTGGTCTTGTTGACCATCAACACTTGATACTCCTTCTTGATTTCTACCTCCGCAGCCTTTAGCATTGCGAAGAACTCGGGAATAGTCTTATCCATCCCTTGCATATTATAGTTCATCACGAAGCTCTTGTAGCTTGGTGCCAGTGATTGAAGAACTCTGTTAATGACACTATCATCAGGAAGATTGACTCCCAGCTGAGTCAAGTGGTTGTGGTACCCAGAAATTCCGAGTATATGTTCATTGAAAGAACTACTCTCCTCCATTTTGCAGCTGCAGAACTTATTGGAGACTTCATATCTCTCAATACGGGCATTTGCTTGAAATATTAACTTCAACTCCTGAATATCTCCTATGCTCCATGACGTTCAAAACATCGTTGAAGTCCCGGTTCTAAACCGTAAAGCATGGCACACTGAACTATCGAGTAGTCATCATCTTTGCTCTGCTAGGTGTTCACAACATTTGGGGTTGCTCCTACAGCGGGTTTGTCACCTAGAAGTGCTTCCAGGACGTAATTCTTCTGTGCAGCAATGAGGATAATCTTCAAGTTACAGACCCAGTCCATGTAGTTGCTACCATCATCTTTCAACTTAGCTTTCTCTAGGAATGCATTAAAATTCATTGGAATAATAGGACGGGTCATATATCTACAACAACATAGAGATGCAAAATACTATCAGGTACTAAGTTCATCATAAATTAAAGTTGAATTAATCAAATTACTTATGAACTCCTACTTAGATAGACATTGCTGTAATCATCTAAGTGATCACGTGATCCATATCAACTAAACCATGTCCAATCATCACGTGAGATGGTGTAGTTTTCAATGGTGAACATCACTATGTTGATCATATATACTATATGATTCACACTCGACCTTTCGGTCTCAGTGTTCCGAGGCCATATCTGCATATGCTAGGCTCGTCAAGTTTAACCCAAGTATTCTGTGTGTGCAAAACTCGCTTGCACCTGTTGTATGTGAACATAGAGCTTATCACACCCGATCATCATGTGGTGTCTCAGCACGACGAACTGTAGCAACGGTGCATAGTCAGGGAGAACACTTGTACCTTGAAATTTAGTGAGAGATCATCTTATAATGCTACCGCCGAACTAAGAAAAATAAGATGCATAAAGGATAAACATCACATGCAATCAATATAAGTGATATGATATGGCCATCATCATCGTGTGCCTTTCATCTCCATCTCCAAAGCACCGTCATGATCACCCTCGTCACCGGCTTGACACCTTGATCTCCATCGACGCATCATTGTCGTCTCGCCAACTATTGCTTCTAGGACTATCGCTACCGCTTAGTGATAAAGTAAAGCAATTACATGGCGATTACATTTCATACAATAAAGCGACAACCATATGGCTCCTGCCAGTTGCCGATAACTCCGTTACAAAACATGATCATCTCATACAATAAAATTATCATCATGTCTTGACCATATCACATCACAACATGCCCTACAAAACTAGTTAGACATCCTCTACTTTGTTGTTGAAAGTTTTACGTGGCTTCTACGGGCTGAGCAAGAACCGTTCTTACCTACGCATCAAAAACCACAACGCGGTATAGTGATTTATTTTTTATCTTTAGAAAGAACCATGTTCATTGAATCCAGTTCAACTAAAGCTGGAGAAACAGACACCCAGTAGCCACCTATGTGCGAAGCACGTCAGTAGAACCAGTCTCACGTAAGCGTACGCGTAATGTCGGTCTGGGCCGCTTCATCCAACAATGCCGTTGAATCAAGAATCAACTAGTGACAGATAGCAATATGTATATACCCATGCCCACAACTCCTTTGTGTTCTACTCGTGCATATAACATCTACGCATGGACTTGGCTCAGATGCCACTGTTGGGGAACACACTAATTTCAAAATTTCCTACGCACACGCAAGATCTATCTAGGTGATGGATAGCAATGAGAGGGGAGAGTGTTGTCTACGTACCCTTGTAGACCGTAAGCGGAAGCATTATGACAACGTGGTTGATGTAGTCGTATGTCTTCATGATCCGACCGATCCTTGTACCGAAAGTATGGCACCTCCACGATCGGCACACGTTCAGCTCGGTGACGTCCCATGAACTCTCGATCCAGCTGAGTGTCAAGGGAGAGCTTCGTCAGCATGACGACGTAATCACGGTGATGATGAAGCTACCGGTGCAGGGCTTTGCCTAAGCACTACGACGATATAACCAAGGTAGATTATGGTGGAGGGGGGGACCGCACACGGCTAAGACAATGATCCACTTGTGTGTCTATGGGGTGCCCCCTCCCCCGTATATAAAGGAGTGGACAAGGGGGGAGGGCCGACCCTTTTGGCGCGCCCTAGGGGAGTCCTACTCCCACCGGGAGTGGGATTCCCCCCTTCCAAGTAGTAGGATTAGGATAGAAGGTACGGGAGGAGAGAGGGAAGGAAAGGGGGGCGGCCCACACCCAATTCCGATTGGGCTAGGGGCGCGCCTCCCACCTTTTCCCTTCCTCTCCTCTATTACACTAAGGCCCAATAAGGCCGATATACTCCCCCGGGGGGGGGGGGGCCCAGTACCCTCCCGATACTCCGGAAAATGCCCGAACTCATCTGGAACCATTCCGATGTCCAAACATAGGATTCTAATATATCAATCTTTATGTCTCGACCATTTCGAGACTCCTCGTCATGTCCGTGATCATATCCGGGACTCTAAACTACCTTCCATACATCAAAACACATAAACTCATAATATCAATCGCCACCGAACGTTAAGAGTGTAGACCCTACGGGTTCGAGAACTATGTAGACATGACCGAGACTCATATCCAGTCAATAACCAATAGCGGAACTAGGATGCCCATATTGGTTCCTAAATATTCTACGAAGATCTTTATCGGTCAAACTGCACAACAACATACGTTGTTCCCTTTGTCATCGGTATGTTACTTGCCCGAGATTTGTCATCGGTAACTCAATACCTAGTTGAATCTCGTTTGCCGGCAAGTCTCTTTACTCATTTCATAACGCATCATCCCGCAACTAACTCATTAGTCACAATGCTTGCAAGGCTTATAGTGATGTGTATTACCGAGAGGGCCCAGAGATACCTCTCCGATACTCGGAGTGACAAATCCTAATATCGATCTATGCCAACTCGACAAACACCATCGGAGACACGTGTAGAGCATCTTTATAGTCAACCAGTTACGTTGTGACTTTTGATAGCACACTAAGTGTTCCTTCGGTATTCGGAAGTTGCATGTTCTCATAGTCATAGGAACATGTATAAGTTATGGAGAAAGCAATAGCAACAAACTAAACGATCATCGTGCTAAGCTAACAGATGGGTCAAGTCAATCACATAGTTCTCTAATGATGTGATCTCGTTAATCAAATCACAACTCATCTCTATGGTCAGGAAACATAACCATCATTGATTCAACGAGCTAGTCAAGTAGAGGCATACTAGTGACACTCTGTTTGTCTATGTATTCACACATGTACTAAATTTCTGGTTAATACAATTCTAGCATGAATAATAAACATCTATCATGATATAAGGAAATATAAATAAAAACTTTATTATTGCCTCTAGGGCATATTTCCTTCAGTCTCCCACTTGCACTAGAGTCAATAATCTTGATTACTTTGTAATGATCCTAGCACCCATGGAGTCTTGGTGCTGATCATGGTTTGCTCCTGAGAGAGGCTTAGTCAATGGGTCTGCAACATTCTGATCCATATGTATCTTGCAAATCTCTATGTATCCCTCCTTGACTTTATCGTGGATGGAATTGAGGAGTCTCTTGATGTGCTTGGTTCTCTTGTGAACTCTGGATTCCTTTGTCAAGGCAATTGCACCAATATTGTCACAAAAGATTTTCATTGGACCCGATGCACTAGGTATGACACCTAGATCGGATATGAACTCCTTCATCTAGACTCCTTCATTTTCTTCTTCAGAAGGAGCTATGTACTCTGCTTCACACGTAGATCCCGCCATGCCGCTCTATTTGGAACTGCACCAACTGACAGCTCCACCATTTAATAAAAATACGTATCTGGTTTTTGACTTAGAGTCATCCGGATCAGTGTCAAAGCTTGCATCGACGTAACCGTTTACGACGAGCTCTTTGTCACCTCCATAAACGAGAAACATATCCTTAGTCCTTTTCAGGTATTTCAGGATCTTCTTGATGCCCAACATTGCATACATCAGGTTAATTTGGTACCTCCCAACCAGTTATCCACTCCTAGATTAATTTGGTACCTCCCTGCTGAACTAATAGCAAGGCACACATCAGGTTTGGTACACAACATTGCATACATGATAGAACCTATGGCTCAAGCATAGGGAATGACTTTCATTTTCCGACTCTGCTTCACACCTTGTAACATAGGAAAGAACCCTTTCTTTACTTGATCCATTTTAAACTTCTTCAAAACTTTATGAAGGTATGTGCTTTGTGAAAGTCCAATTAAGCGTCTTGATCTATCTCTATAGATCTTGATGCCCAATATATAAGCAGCTTCACCGAGGTCTTTCATCGAAAAATTCTTATTCAAGTATCCTTTTATGCTATTCAGAAATTCAGTATCATTTCCGATCAACAATATGTCATCTACATATAATATCAGAAATGCTACAGAGCTCCCACTCACTTTCTTGTAAATACATGCTTCTCCAAAAGTCATTATAAAACCATATGCTTTGATCACACTATCAAAGCATATATTCCAACTCCGAGATGCTTGCACCAGTCCATAAATGGATCGCTGGTGCTTGCACACTTTGTTAGCACCTTTTGGATCAACAAAACCTTCTGGTTGCATCAGATACAACTCTTCTTTAAGATATCCATCAACGAATGCATTTTTGACATCCATTTACCAAATTTCATAATCATAAGATGCGGCAATTCCTAACATGATTCGGACAGACTTAAGCATCGCTACGGGTGAGAAGGTCTCATCATAGTCAACTCCTTGAACTTTTCGAAAACCTTTTGCAAAAAGTCGTGCTTTCTAGATAGTAACATTACCGTCAGCGTCTGTCTTCTTCTTGAAGATCCATTTGTTCTCTATGGCCTGCCGATCATTGGGCAAGTCAACCTAAGTCCACACTTTTCTTTTCATACATGGATCATTTTGTGGAATCTGGGCTCATCATCGCTTCCTCATAGTTCGTAGGTTCGTCATGGTCAAGTAACATGACTTCAGAATAGGATTATCGTACCACTATGGTGCGGATCTACTACCTCTTTAGCACTGCGTTGGTTTTCCCTTGAAGAGGAAAGCGTGATGCGGCAAAGTAGCTGTAACACCCTCGATGCGACTATATCTCCCACGTGTTGAGGCATGACTTAGAGGCATAATCGCATTGAAGGCATATGTCGCAAGTTAGGCAATCTTCACAACATCCCATGTAATATAAATCATAAAGGGGAGATAACATAGTTGGCTTACACTCGCCACGTCAATCAAGTACATAAATAACATTACATCAACCAAACACTCATGGCCTGACTACGGCACCAAAATAAAAGATAACCCAACATGCGACACGGTCCCGATCACCCCCAACTGGGCACCACTACTGATCATCAGGAAAGGAAACATAGTAACGTTGAGAGTCCTCGTCGAACTCCCACTTGAGCTCAAGCGCGTCACCTGGAGCGGAATCATCAGGCCCTGCATCTGGTGTAATAGTAATCTGTGAGCCACAGGGACTCAGCAATCTCGCACTCTCGCGATCAAGACTATTTAGGCTTATAGGTAAGGCAAGGTAAAAATATGTGGAGCTGCAGCAAGCGACTAGCAAATATGGTGGCTATCCTGTTCGCAAAAGAGAGCGAGAAGAGGAGGCAAAGTGCGAGCGGGAAAACTAGAGAACAACCTGCACAAGCATTACTCCAACACCGTGTCCACTTCCCGGACTCCGCCGAGAAGAGGCCATCACGATAACACACTCCGTTGATTCATTTTAATTAAGTTAAGGTTCAAGTTATCTACAACCAGACATTAACAAATTCCCATCTGCCCATAACCGCGGGCACGGCTTTCGAAAGTTCAAATCCCTGCAGGGGACCCCAACTTAGCCCATGACAAGCTCTCACGGTCAACGAAGGAATAGACCTCCTCCCAAGACGTTCCGATCAGACTCGGTATCTCGGTTCTTCAAGACATTTCGACAGGTTAAAACAAGACCAGCAACACCGCCCGAATGTTCCGACAAATCCCGATAGGAGCTGCACATATCTTGTTCTCAGGGCACACTCAGATGAGCAAGACGTCGGGTAGGCCAGCCCAGAGTTTCCCCTGGTAGCCCCGGACATCGCTCGGTTGGACCAACACTCAGAGGAGCACTGGCCCGGAGGGGGGTTAAAAAAGATGACCCTCGGACTCCGGAAACCCAAGGGAAAATGAGGCTAGGAGGCAAAAGGTAAAACCAAGGTTGGGCATTGCTGGAAAAGCTTTAATCAAGGTGAACTATCAAGGGGTTCCCATTATAACCCAACCGCGTAAGGAACGCAAAATCCAGGAACATAACACCGATATGACGAAAGCTAGGGCGGCAAGAGTGGAACAAAACACTAGGCGAGAGGCCGAGCCTTCCACCCTTTACCAATTATATAGATGCATTAAGATAACAAGGCAATATAATGATAACCCAACAAGTAAATAAATCTTCCAACAAGGAACGGCCTTCAATCTTCACCTGCAACTAGCAACGCTATAAGAGGGGCTGTGCAAAGCGGTAACATAGCCAATCAACGGTTTGCTTGGACAAGGTGGGTTAGAGGTTTGACATGGAAATTTGGGAGGCTTGAAAGCAAGCGGTAGGCATCGTAGCATTGGCATAGCAAAAGAGCGAGCAAACTAGCATAGCAAAGACTGTGATTTCGAGGGTATGATCATCTTGCCTACACAGTTGTCAGAGTTGACTGGTTCTTCGAAAGCAAACTCAACGGGCTCCTTGTTAGAGAACTCGTCTCCTGGCTCTACCCAAACAAGACAAACAAGCAACAAGGACACAATCAACCACGTGCAAGGATCGAACAGGATGATGCAAAGATGGTATGCTATGCGGGATGCGATGCGGGATGCAAATGCAAGATATGATAAGGAATGCATGAACCTGGCCTCAACATGGGAATCCAAGTGTGCCACTGGAAAGATTAGATGAAATCGCTTGAAAACGATATAAAGAACGCCGGAATCGGAGTCACGGTTTGGAAATGGCAAGCAATTCAAATATGACACCGGTCTGCGATTTACAGCAAGTAAGCATCTAAATGCAATGAGATGAACATGCTACAGCACCCAAACATGACAACAAAATACATGTCAGGGATGCATTCAAGATTCTTAACAAAAGTCTAGCACTGAGCTACGGCTAATTCATCCATTAACAGGTTCAAACAAGCATGGAAAAAATGCATATGGCAAACAGATCTCAGACTTAGTGAAATTAACACTTGTCTGGAATCTCAGATCGGGTAGCACTCTTCGGAGCAACAAAACTATATGCTACAGGACCTGAACATGGCAAAGTAAAGCATGGCATGGAGCTACTCAAAGAGCTTAACAAAAGTTCCTTAGTTACCTTGAGCCAAAAGGGATCATAAAATACAATTGCAAGCATGTGAACATAGCAAAAAAATAATCAGGTCACAGACTTAGTGAAAACTGGATTACACAAAACATATATCAAGTAGGCATGTTTACGAGCTCGATGCACTCACTACGGTGAAAGTCATGATAACCTAAGCATACACCCATCAAGATTACACAAAATGCAAACTAGACATGGCAAGAACAATAGCATAGCATGCACGGATCAACTACAACATCATCGGCAAAATTGCAAACAAGTTGACAATCTACCCAGATTCACAAAGTAGCAAAAGTAGAGCTCGATTGACTCAAGCTAGGCTGCTCCATAATTGCAAACAAAGACATGGATGGAAAGAGCACTACAATATTAACAAAACATACTTACTGATCATCCTCAAAAGAGGCACGGATCAATAGGAAACAACATGAACATATGGCCATATGAGATAAACAGATTAAGGACTTTGTGGAAATGCTAAGTCCCTGAAATCAGAATGATCAAGTGCACCACTTTGCAAGCTTGTGCTAGTCACCACACACATCACAAAAATACATGGGTTGAACCTCTGCAAAGATGACAAAACCCTTAACAAAATATATGTAGAACTCATGGGCATAACATGCACACATTAATCATGGCAAAAATGACAAAAGGCTAAATAGAGTAGCAGATCTGACAATAATCTCAAGTAGCTCTCTTCGAACAGCATTTCGGGCATCAAGATTAACTCAAATGAAAATGACGCAATGGAATGAAATGATGAACTCTCTAAGATGAACATTTTGATATGCTGTATGCCAAAAACGGAGCTACGGATCCAAAGTTTCGGCACGATGAACATGGGCACTTGAAACGGAAAATATCAGGGACTTAGTAGAATTTTTGACCTCCGGATCCAGGGTTCGTCCGGCGCGCGAACCGAGGTGGCGGCGCGGCTCGCCGGAGAGGACCCAGAGCTCGCCGGAGAGGGGTGCCGGCGCCGAATCCGGGCGTGGGGATGCCGGATCTGGCCGACGGCGGGGCGGCGACGGCGGAGCGCGGCGTCGGCGGTGGGGCGGCGCGGTCGAGGCGGCGGCACGGGGTGGCGCGGCGATGCGGCGGCGAGGCGGCGGAGCTCGGGCGCGGCGGCGGAGCGGCGAAGGAGGCGGGCAGCGGCTCGCAGGCTCGCGGGAGCCGGCGCTGGGCCTATCGGGCCGCGGTGGTGGAGGCGGTGGCGGCGCCACTTGGCGCGACGGGAGTGGGCGGCGGCGATGTGTCCGGCCAGGGCGGACGTTTCCGGCCGGCGCGGAGATGATTTTTAGGGTTTCAGACGAGGGGGATCCGGATTTTCGGGGAGAGGCCTTTAAATAGAGGTAGAGGGAGCTAGGAGAGTCCAAATGAGGTGCGGTTTTCGGCCACGCGATCGTGATCGAACGCTCTAGATGATGGAGTAGGTTTAGGTGGGTTTTGGGCCAAATTTGAGGGGTGTTGGGCTGCAACACACACGAGGCCTTTTTGGTCCCTCGGTTAACCGTTGGAGTATCAAACGAAGTCCAAATGATACGAAACTTGACAAGAGGTCTACCAATAGTAAACCAAGGCCGCTTGGCAAGTTTCGGTCCAATCCGGAAATGTTTAATCCCCACACACGAAAGAAAGGTAGAAATGACCACCGGAGGAGAATGAAGCGCCGGAATGCAAAATGGACAACGGGGAAAATGCTCGAATGCATGAGACGAACACGTATGCAAATGCAATGCACATGATCACATGATATGAGAAGCATGACAACGACAACAACACACGGAGACAAAGACCCAAACCCGAGAAAAAAAATAACTTAACGCCGAAAACGGCAAGAGTTGGAGTACAAATTGGGAAAGTTACATCCGGGGTGTTACAACACTCCACCACTACAGAAGGATCTCGTCCCGAGATCTAGGACTGAAAGAACGCCGGGTACTTAGAACGGAGGTGATCCTCGCGTTCCCATGTAGCTTCACGGTCGGAATGGTGTGACCACTAGACCTTGAGAAATTTGATTGACCTGTTGCGAGTCTTGCGTTCAGTCTCATCAAGAATAGCAACTGGGTGCTCAAGATAGGAGAGATCTTCTTGGAGCTCAATGTCCTCGAAGTTGATGGTGTGGTCAGGAGTCTTGAAGCACTTTCGGAGCTGAGAGACATGGAACACGTCATGAACATTTGCAAAGTTTGAAGGAAGCTCGAGTTGATAGGCGAGGTCGCCTCTCTTGCTGACAATCTTGAAAGGTCCCACGTATCTAGGGGCAAGCTTCCCTTTGATACCGAAGCACCGAGTACCTTTCATAGGAGAGACGCAGAGGTAAACATGATCTCCGATCTCAAAAACCAAATCACGGTGCTTACTGTCATAGTAGCTCTTCTGACGGGATTGGGCTGCTTTGAGGTTGTCATGAATGACTTTGCACATTTCCTCTACCTCTGTGATTAAGTCATTACCCAAAACCTGACGTTCACCGGTTTCAGACCAGTTGAGAGGGGTACAGCACTTCCTGCCATACAGAATTTCAAATGGGGCCTTGCCCGAACTTGCTTGAAAACTGTTGTTGTAGGAGAATTTAGCATAAGGAAGACAATCCTCCCACTTCATGCCGAAGGAGATCACACAAGCCCTGAGCATATCTTCAAGAATCTGGTTGACACGCTCGACTTGACCGCTAGTTTGAGGATGGAAAGCTGTGCCGAAGCGGATGTTGGTGCCCATGGCCTTCTGAAAAGAATCCCAAAACTTTGAGGTAAAGATGCTGCCACGGTCTGAAGAGATCACTTGTGGAATACCATGCAGAGAGGCAATACGAGAGGTATAGAGTTCTGCCAATTGAGCTGCAGTGATTTACTCTTTGATAGGCAGAAAATGAGCCACTTTAGTGAGTTTGTCGATGACAACGAATATAGCATCATTGCCACGCTTGGACTTTGGAAACCCAGTCACGAAGTCCATTTCAATGTGGTCAAACTTCCATTCTGGAATGGCAAGAGGTTGGAGGAGACCTGCTGGCCTTTGGTGTTCTGCCTTCACTCTTCTGCAGACATCACATTCATTCACGAATTAAGCAATCTCGCGCTTCATTCGAGTCCACCAATAAGCCTGCTTGAGGTCCTGATACATCTTCGTGCTCCCAGGGTGGATGGAGAGGAGAGAATTGTGAGCCTCGTTCATGATCACTTTATGGAGGTCACCTTTGGGTACAACAATACGATCCTCGAATAAGAGAGTATCCTTGTCATCAAGGCGGTAGCACTTGTACTTGGGTTGACTCTTGGCAATCCCAATCTTCACCTTTTTCACCATAGCATCGAGAAGCTGGGCTTGGCGAATCTGGTCTTCCAAGGTAGGAGAGATTTGAAGGTTGGCGAGGAAACCTTGAGGAACAACTTGCAGATTAAGTTTGCGGAAAGCTTCACAAAGCTCGGGTTGATAAGGCTTAAGTATCAGACTGTTGCAGTAAGCTTTCCTACTCAATGCGTCAGCAATCACATTGGCCTTGCCTGGAGTATACTCGATGCTCGGATTATACTCTTGAATCATTTCGACCCATCGAGTTTGCCTGAGGTTGAGATTAGGCTGAGTGAAGATGTACTTGAGACTCTTGTGATCAGTGAAAATGTCCACTTTTCTTCCCAATAAGAGATGTCTCCAAGTCAAAAGAGCATGCACAACTGCCGCCAACTCGAGATCATGAGTGGGATAATTCTTCTCATTAGGCTTCAACTGGCGAGAAGTATAAGCAACAACTTTCTTCTCTTGCATCAATACTGCGCCAAGACCTTGGAGAGAGGCATCACAAAAGACCTCGTACGACTTGGATTCATCAGGCGGAGTCAGAACTGGAGCAGTGATCAATTTCTCTTTCAAAGTGTTGAAAGCAATGTCACACTCCGGAGACCAAACGTACTTGACGTGTTTCTGGAGAAGATTTGAGAGAGGCTTCGCAAACTTAGAAAAGTTTTCAACGAATCTTCGGCAATAGCTTGTGAGAGCGAGGAAGCTACGGAGTTGCTTCACGTTCTGAGGAGGTTCCCAATTCACAATTGCAGACACCTTCTCAGAATTCACGGCAATGGCAGAGATGATATGGCCAAGATAAAGAACCTCATCGAGCCAAAATTCACACTTGGAGAACTTGGCGTAGAACTGGTGTTCCCTGAGCTTATCGAGTACCAAACGCAAGTGCTTGGCATGATCTTCCTTGTTCTTCGAGAAAACCAGAATGTCGTCGAGATAGACCAAAACAAAGTCATTGGTGTAGGCGTTGAAGATGAAGTTCATCATGCGAGAGAACGTCGGAGGAGCGTTGACGAGGCCAAAAGACATGACAGTGTATTCATATGAACCATAGCTTGTCCTAAAAGCCATCTTGGGAATATCTTGCTCACGGATTCGAATCTGATGATAACCCATACGGAGATCAAGCTTGGAGAATACTTGGGCACCTTTCAGTTGTTCGAACAGCTCGTTAATGTTGGGAAGTTGGTATTTGTTCTTGATGGTCTTCTTGTTCAATGGACGGTAATCAACACAAAGTCGGTCCGTTCCATCCTTCTTCTTCACAAAAAGAACACCACAACCCCACGGAGAAGAACTAGGCCGGATGAGACCCATTTTCTCTTGAATATCGAGTTGCTTCTTCAGCTCCTTCAACTCTTCAGGTCCGAGCTTGTAAGGACGCTTGCAAACAGGTTACGTGCCGGGCTCAAGATCAATAACGAATTCAACTGGCCGGTGCGGAGGCATTCCTGGAAGCTCTTCTGGAAAGACGTCTTGATATTCGCAAACGACTGGAATTTGTGAGATAGCATCGAGTTCACCCTTCTCATTGAGAGAAAACAGAGGGATAGTATCATCACGAGCAGTAAAGACAACTACATCCTCAGACGAATGAGTCAATTGAATCTGCCTGGCTGCACAATCAAGATGCGCCTTGTCCTTAGAAAGCCAATCCATTCCGAGAATAAGATCAATATCCGAGTTACCAAGAACCATTGGAGAAGAAAGAAACTTGTAATCGCCCAACGTGATAGTAACATCCGGAGCCATCATTTTGGTGTTCATGAACAAACCCGGAGAAGAAACCGCTATCGGCTTAGGCAAATCAATAGTATGCACATCATGCATAGATCCAAAAGGCTTCGATAAAAATGATAAGGATGCACCAGTGTCAAAAAGAACTCTTGCGGGAATGTCATTAACAGGAAGGTTACCCATGATCACATCTGGTGAGTCCTCTGCCTGAGATGCATTCAGCAAGTTGACCTTGGCAGACTTGGTGTTATGCTTGACCACAGCTGTACTTGCCGATCTCACAGGAGGAGGAGGGGGAAGACGCCACTGGTTGAGACACTTGTTGCCATAGTGACCCTTCTGTTGGCACTTGTTGCACGCGACCTCTGAAAGCGGACGGTGATACGGAGCACTCGATCTTGGAGCTTGAGACGAAGTCTTGTTCTGAAAGCCAGGGTTGGGTGGGTGGGAAGAACCACTGCCACCTTTGCTCTTCTGCTGATACAGCTGACGGAACGGAGGAGGAGGAAGCCAATACTTCTGCTGCTTGGCCACTTGAGTAGAGGAAGAAGGAGTAACATCTCTAACTCTCTTCTTGGAAGCATCACACCTCAACTGAGCAGCCTCTTGCTTAAATGCCATGTTGTAGAACTCATCGTATCTCAAGGGCTCGAAGAGAACAAGAGCTAGCTGAATTTCTTCTCTGAGACCACCCCTGAACTGATATATCATGCTCTTCTCATCAGGGACGTCCTGCTTGGCAAAGCGGGCAAGCTTCTGAAACAACTTGTTGTAGTCATAGACAGACAAAGAGCCTTGCTTCAGGTTGCGGAATTCCTCACGCTTTCTTTCAACCACTCTCTGAGGAATATGATGAGCTCGGAAATCTTGACGAAATTCATCCCAGGTGATAACACGTCCACCTCTGGAATCCTTGTACTGCTGGAACCATTCTGCAGCTTGATCTTTGAGTTGGAAGGAAGCGAACTTGACAAAGTCCTCATGCCTGACGTTACTGCACTCGAAATGCTTGCACAGATCCACAAGCCAATCGTCAGCATCGGTTGCCTCAACACAATTGCTGAAAGTCTTTGGCCCGTTAGCAAGGAACTGGTTGAGTGTAGCATAGTGATTCTGATTGTTGCCCTGATTCCCTTGGTTGCCTTGATTGCGCTCTTGAAGAATTTGCATGATCAACTGTGTGTTTGCATTGGTTGCGGCCATCACAGGTTGCCATGCCTCCTGAGGAGGGGAGGTGGTGGCGGATCAGGATTCGGAGTCGTGCGCGTTGGAGGAGCCATCCTGAAGAGGTTGACATACATTAGCACATTGATAGACAATTCTTGAAGCTGAATCCAACGGGATGAAAATTGCAACATATAGTCTTCACATCCGAACAAAATGAACGAATGCATTCCTCTTGAAATGGTCACATATCCATAAATTGAGAAGACACGTAGAATTAAGGTAGAGAAATAAATCAACAAGGTACGGATCAAGAACGAATAATCGATAAGAAATCCCAATCTCAAACCAATATCCGTGGAAGAAGAACTAGAGCTACTAGAATTC